>NW_007377560.1:0-108787 GCF_000475195.1 Diaphorina citri | reverse complement strand
GAGGTATGTTCACAAATTTTTAAAAAAAAAAAAAAAAAAAAAAAAAAAAAAAACTGTGGTATTTTTCATTTTTCGAGGTTTGATAGAGGACTTGTAACTGCTAAGGTCTTATCGTCCCGAAAAGAAGAGAGAAGGAAGACGCATAGGAGAACCAGCCGTTCCGAGAACGAACATTATCAATTCAGGATAAAATCCGTCCCGGGGGGGGAATCGAACCCGCGGCCCATTTTTCTACATGTTTTGATAAATAGATGTAAAGACAAGTCATTCATCACTGATATGCACATGAAAGAATATTGGTTGGAAAGATATTCTGAGGATTTTTAGGATAAATCTTGTCTTGTAGGTAGGTACCTCGTAAATATGTAGATGTACCTTGTCTATTAATCTATTATACTACTTTGTATTTAATTGGTATTTTCCGGGGTGACAACACCTATTTATTTATTTTCCTGTTTATTTAATACAACGCCTTATTTCGACGAAGGCTGAAAAGTCCCACCAACATGACTGAGTTAAGTTCTTAGGAATGGTACCAGAAAACCCCCATTACAAACAATACTGGTAAATTAATAGTCGTTTCTAATTAATGTCTTTTATTTTCTGAGAATTTATTATCGTCAAGATAATAATTAATAGGTTTCCTGGTGTCATCTTACTAAATACCTACCTACGTACCGAAATACATAATGCCTAGGCAATAACATACAATATACATGGGTAGGTAAATAGGAAGTATAATATATGGGATTTTTAGGCTTACCTACGTACGTATGATGTCAACAAAACTTGATGAATTTCTGATGAACATTGGCTCAGAATCAATTAATGTAGGTAGGTACCTATCTATAGCTTTGTTCCGAAAATTTCTAGGAAATTATTCTCTTCTTATTTCTTCTTCTTCTTCTTCTTCTTCTTCTTCTTCTTCTCCTCCTCCTCCTCTTCCTTTTTCTTCTCCTCTTTCTTCCCCTTCTTTTCATTCTTCTTCTCCCTCTGTTCTTTGATTTCTTCTGATGGGGGTTCAGTTTTATTTTTTATTAGGTATTACTTATTATTATTTTGAAGTGGGGTTTTTGCCTTCTTTGTTACTTTCGCAAGTAGGTTCTACTTTTCCAGCATGAGTTCTCGATTTTCTCATTATTGTTTCCCGTTTCCAGCGTTCCCTCAATACGGGGTTCCCAGTTTGGACCCTCATGCTCTGGGTGACATTCGAATCAACCAGGGCAATCAGCAGATCGGTCTGAACTTCTCAGCGTCCGATGTGCAGTTCTATGGACTGAGGAAGGCCGTGGTACAGAAAGTCGAGTGAGTAAAAAATTGCTGATTTAAAATAGAAAGAGGTTTGATAGAGGTAAATGTAACTGCTAATGTTTTATTGTCCCAAAATCGAAGAGAGAAGGAAGACAGGATAGGAGAAAGCCAGCCGTTCCTGGGAACATTATCCGTTCAGGATAAAATCCGCCCCGGGCGGGAATCGAACCCGCGGCCTAGCGCTTACAAGTTAGACGCGCTACCCTCCAAGCTTACTAACAGAAAACGAAGACACCACCTACTGTTCTATGAATCAGGGTGGTATTTTGTATGAACGCCTGGAATCTATTTGAGTATGCAATATGCAAAGCACAGAATATATGAAAGGGCAAATTGAATACACATTGGTCCATGATACATGACCTTTTTACTTGACCAGATCATGACTTTTTACTTTTTTAGCTAAATTTCCTTTAGGGATGAGCTATTCTTCTTTTCTTTTTTCTTTTTTTTACCAAGTAGAAATAAAAAAGAATGTAAAAATTTATAAATGAGAATGGAAATTTATAAATGCCAGGTATTTTTATAGGTATGCCATGCGCAAATAAGTTTTGTGGATAGTAGACATTTTAAACAACTTTGCAGTAATTGCTGTAAATTTGATACGAGCATAATAAAGCCATTCGTGATTTGTTCCTATACTTCTGTGAAAACCCTGTGTAGTGAGTAACCATCATTCTCGAGTCAACATTTCACAGCTATGTGGTGAGTCGTCAAACCAAGCTTCCACTGCAGTTTTCACCACAGGGGGGGTCGCGTCCCGAATCGACATTTCGGATATTTGGCAAGCCTAGTCAAATAGCTCATGGCTGAAGATGTCAGGTGTAAGACCAGATTCTGTGATCACAAGAATGTCATAATCTTCGCTCACAAGGTTCATATAGAATTCCCTTGCTTTTGCCCCACCTTTCAAACTATTGCAATTTTGATAGAAAATTCTAAGTGTTGGCAATATTTTAGTTTTATTTTTACTCACAGAATCTGTCAGATTAATAGGTGTGGGGACAAATGTTTGTCCACCTGTCATATTAGAATTAGAGGGATAGGTATTAGAAGAAATGTTTGATTCATCTTGAGTACAAGAATCGTTAGTATTTAGTAAAAATAATACCCATTGTCATAGTTGTAGTCAACCGTGCGTGTATGTGTGTCCGAGTTCAAGGTATCAGGGAAATTTTGATCATAATCATTCTCTGAGTTGACGTCCTTGAGATGATGATTGTAATGTGCTGACTGAGTACTATGGTATTGCTGATGTTGGTTCATTCCTTGGCGTGACGTCACATGATGATTAGATACAGGGTGAACTCTGTAGTATTCTTGGTTCCTGTGTTTCCTGAATCCATGATGCTGCTTGAAGTTGTTCCGATGAAAATATCGAGTGCCCTGTGGTGCTGGGTGTTCTGTGCGGTTTCCTTTGTTCTTTCGGGGTTTGAATTTGTTCTCATTCCTGTGTCTGTTCCAATGAGAATTTTGACTGTCATGATAAACACCTCCATTGAATTTATTTGATGGAGTTTTGTAAGAATTCTTGGGGAATTTTATATTCTTACTTACTTCTCTACATATTTTGATTTTACCATGTCTGTTGAGTTCATTATTACCAGTGTAGTCCCAGTTTTCAATTATATTTTGTGTCTCATATATTTTGACATTTCTAAATCTGCGCACATATTCACTTAGAATGTAATTCACGTTGTTGATGTGGTAGTTTAGAGCAACGTTATCATACCGGAATGGGATTTGTATGAAGTGAATAGTGCTCTCCTGATATTTGTTGAAAATGGCCTCTATTGCTGACTTGATGTCTTTCATGGGTGTTTTTTGTACGTCGTTACTACCAGCCATCAATACAAGATGTTGACACTTTTCCATATTATCTGTTGAGTGAATTTGGGAGAATGTTCCATCCACTATGAAGGTTTCGTGGATTCGGTATGTGTTTGGTAGACTTTTAGTAATGGTGGTTTTTATATTTCTAGCATGTTGATCACCCAGTATAAGAATGTCCGGTTGTTTGTTTATAACTTTTTCTTCTTTATTTTCAGGCTTTTGATTCAGATTTTCAACTTTCTTAAGGGCGGAACTAATTTTATCCTCCAGTTGTGTGATTCGGCTGATTAATTGTTGTGTAATGCCATCCTTTTGAGGTTGGGGTACTTCCACTGTTTTTCTTTGAGGTGGTGCAGTTCCTGGGTTTTCTATCGAGTTTTCAGGATATCTCTGTAATTCATTTCCATTGTTAGGAGAGTGGAATAGTGTGTATTCCGCTGTTGAGTGGTTTTCAGCGCTTCGCATGATGGAGTGATTTCTTTCGATGGATATCATAAAATACGAATAGGTAAGTACGAATAGGTCCTATCAAAAATAAATAGGTAGGTAATATGAACCTCTACAGGTGGTCTTTCCTGTTTTTCAGTATATTTTCATGGTACCTACCTGTGTGTGTAGGTAGGTATATATCAACACTGCCCACAGTGTCAACTACCTCAGAGATAGCTAAGTATAGATACTAGGTATGTAGTGTAGTATGTTCCTATAATGATAAATTACATGAATGTCTTGCATAGCAAACATTTCAGTATTAATATTTCCACGGCGAAGGTAAATATTAGGAGATTCTGGTGGCTCTAGTCATTGTTATTAAACACCTTGACTTCCCAATATCCCAATGTTTCCATTTCCTGATATCACCTCTAATGGCCGGTCTTACCACTGAGAGTTAACAGAGTGTCAAGGGTTTTCTTACATTTGATTTATACCTACCTACAGGTTAGTATTTCTTTAACTTTGGATTGACTGAAAACTCACTGTGGTAAGAATGGTAAGATCGGGCATAATTATAAAGTACCTTGAGGTGCCCACACATCTGCTTGCCGCAGGAGATTTTTTGGACTTTGTGTTGCGCGTTGTTCAGGTTGCGTGTGATCGAACAATCTCCGAGCATGCACTCAAAAATCTTACGGCCGAAGGTCCGTCTCACATTGAACGCGTAGACGCGCGACTTTGAGTCGGCTGCAAAACCAAACCTATGAAAACGATATAGTTTATAATTATATAGACCTATAGAGAGTCTCTATCATTTTCATAAGTTTTGCAGCCGATTTCGCGCTACTCAAAGTCACACGTCCACGCGTGTAGTGTGAGACCGGCCTAAAATCATTTTAACGGGTCTAAAACTTGTCGTGATCCCTTTGGGAGCTTACAGGAGCTTACATGAAGAAAACACATCCGCTCATGTTTTACTTGCTAGCACACTCTTGCGGACTATTTAGTCGTAAGCTCCTTTTTGCATTTTTTTATGACACAAATAAAGTGAATAGAAAAACGAAATAAAACAAATGAAATATTTTTTTTATTTGTATAAAAAATACAGCTCTTGTCGTGATCCCTTTGGGAGCTTACATGAAGAAAACACATCCGCTCATGTAACACACCTAAACAACAGGCGCCCCCCATGCTGAGAGTTATTAGCGGCACATTACAATGTCACTTTTGGTATTACCATGGCATACTCTGCCACACAACTTGTTAAGGTGATTGTTTTTCCTTACCAGACACATGGGCACTCACTATTCAGTAGACAATATAATACAGATACTTAATAATATTGATACTTAACATAGCTAGGTACGTGTGTAAACAAAGTGGTACTATGTATGTATTATTTAACACCTGAGTTTATAGTTTCCTGTTAACTTTATGTTTCTGAAGAAAAACATTGAGTTACGGTGTTTACTCGGTCTTACACAAAAAGACCACTCTGAGGGAAAGACCCCTAAAGGTCGGGTCAAGCTTATACGAATCTTCTGTGTTTAATTAACTTTCCGCAACAAACCTTACCTACAGGTCGAAAATTTCGTTCGTTAATGAGGTAAATTTGTATTCGCCAGCTCCCCGTCCATACTCCCACAACTCCAGGAAGTCGGAAACACATGGGAATCTAAACCTATATCCTATCCTGTGAGAAAACCAAACAATACAAATATAATAAAGATTATTTATGATCTTCATAATAACAGTGAATGCGATGAGAGATGAGACAATACAAGAAAGTGAAGCACCTAATCCGTACTAGATAAGAAATACTCAATGTAAACATATTATATGTATACGTAATGACTAACTTCGATAAACTAAATAGTAGTCAATGGACACAAAACATTACATTCAGACTACACCACTGAATTATCCCGATGTATCCCCCTGAACCCCATCCACTTACCTCAACTTACCATAATAACATTTGAGTAAAATCTAGTAGGTATTAACAAAAAATGAAAATATTATTTTTACTCTTTTTTTCCCAAATGCTACTAAAGTTAAACCAACAATCCTTTATCTATCATACTACAGTCGAACCTGGATAAACGAGACCTGGATAAACGAGAAACCTGGATAAACAAGAAATTTTCAAATCCCCTTCATTTTCGGGCCAAAAACCTGGTTTAACGAGAAAATAAAACCTCTATAAACGAGAAAATGGCCCCTTTTTTGCTAAGTCCCACGCTCATATAAACAAGGCAAAATGGACCTCTATAAACGAGAATTCAAATCTCCGAACCTCTGTAAACGAGAAAATGTCAACTTTTTCTATTTTTTCAAACTGTAGCGCTTCGCGAGCCTCTATAAAGGAGAATTTTGAATTTCCGGCCCTCTCTAAACGAGAAATTGTTCTAACTTGTTTAAATCTGTCGGTACATTTTATGAACGTGTCTACTTCACAATTCGTCTCTACTAATAACCTCTATAAACGAGAAAAAGTTATATGAAACCTCTTTAAACGAGAAACTCCTTAAACGAGAAACCTCTTTAAACGAGAAAAATGACCTAGTCCCTTGGGTTCTCGTTTATCCAGGTTCGACTGTATGTACCTTTCCTACAGTTCCTATGTACTTGAATAGGGAGAGAGAGAGATGGAGAGCGAAAGAGCGAGTGGAGAGATACGCAGAGAGGGATGGAGAGACAGGCAGAGAGAGAGAGAGGGAGAGAATATCAAGATTTTTCTTCTCTCTTCGCTTTCGGGATGATAAAACCTTAGCCCTTACAGTTCCCTCTATCAAACGTTTTGAAAAAGATAAGAAAACTTCTTTCGTCTAACCCTAACTGGTTCATTTTGATTCTGGACCATAGCGTATGCATAATAAAGACCTACGAATGAGTACACTTGTTCTAGGTGTATGCATCTGCATGAACAAATTTGACTTAGAGATAATATTATAATCAACACAGCTATCATCATAAAATTAAATAGATTATACCAGACACACTACTTAGTGTACCTGACTATGTATAGAATGTAGATGTACCTATCTATCTCTCCTGACCGTAGGTACCTACTAAGCCTATACAATCATACCTGAGCAATGAGTAATGTTTATATTAGACACGGGACATAGGTAATCCTTAATCATAGGTACCTATTACCTAGGAGTAGGTACCTGCATTAATAACACTACGTACCTAGGTACAAATAAGTTCTTGGTTCTCATGCATCAGGAATATCAGGATATAACAACAAATAGCCATTTGATTTGCCTGGCCGGTGTTCCATAAATAGGGTGCCGCGTTTGCTGTAAAAGGGTGCTTTGACTCACCTACGTTTTCCCCTCTGCCTACTGGGGTTTGAAAGATTACTATAAACATTTCACGTGTACACTAGGTCCTGGAGAAATTATTACATATGTAATTAGAGGAGAAAAGCTGTCTCAGAACAAGTTGCCGAAATTTTTTTTGTCATTCCACTCACGTTCTTATTTTCTTATGTTACCTACTTCCTAATTTACTACCCACTACCCACAATCTTAAAATCTTGAAAACAAGGAACTTGATCTGTGTTAGATCATTTTGGCTCTTCATTTAACTTACCTATGTAAAATTGTATATCTTGTAGGAATCTCTACTAATATTATTATGCATAATGAAGTAAAAATATGTGCTATCACTACCTACTAACGTTCTTATAAGGTCATGATTAGCACTAAAAACAAAAACAAAGAAGAGCTTTCACTGGATTCAAATTTGATCCTGAGAATATCCTCGTGAATTTTTACGGCTGGTCCTATGATCTGCTCTCTGGTCCTCTATTTCTCTCTGTTATTACCAGTGGCGTAAAACGAAATGAGTCAACGGAGAACGAAACTGAAAGGAAATGCCACAGCTGTCACGAGAATAAATTGTTTTGAAAGCATCTCCACTAATAGGAGACCCGTAGACACTAGACATACATACGAGTATTTATCATCTATCTGTTCAGGAGGCACATCCACTAACCAAATATCCTTAATCATCTCAGGCTCAGCGGCAATAAAATTTATTTAATACTCCAGTTTTCAATGGATTACTAATGTTAAGCAACATCGTGCATGGTTGATATCTGGAAATTGCACAGGTCAACCTTCTCGTGCAAGGACAACACGTGTTGCTTATTATTTTGTGGTGATGTGGATTTAAGGAGCTACCTATTTGAAATTCCAGAGAAAAGACGAACCTTACCTAAAAAAACCTGATATGAGTTGAAAGTTCAAAGGGTGTCTCTCAAAAGATAAAAGACAACAGTTCACGAGGCACATCCACTAACAAAAGAATCACTAGCAGACTCCCCAATACAAGCTAATGACGCTATGTGATTCATTCCTTATCTAAAGTCAGGAAGACACTTCCACTCATCACTGGGCATTAGATTTATAGAGTCAGGATTACTAGGTAGCTAGTAGCTAGATACCCATTACCTACCAGAGAGTCTATACTCGTATACCTATAGTCAGAGAGTCACTAGGAGTCAAGATTAGCAAGTGACCTTTAACAACATGACAAACTGAGGAGCTTTTTTTAAACCTCTTCAATGTTGGAACGTTAGATAGAACGAATCACTGAAGTTAAACAACGTTGTGCGTCTTTGGTAACTGGACGGCCGACCATCTGGGTCAATATTTTTTCGTGGTCCTCCCCGGAATGTTTTGCCTGGGGCTCCCCTGAATCAATGACTTGTCGAGAAGGGGAGGGGATTATCCAAATGATAGGCATTTGGGGGCCCTTGAATGTGTCCATGCGGGGTCCCTGAAGTCCGCGGGGGCTGCGGGGTGGGATTTCCTCCGTTGCAACACGTGCTCCTAGCTATTTTGGGGTGTAGCTTCAAGAGGACAGTTCTGTTGAGGAGCTCAGTAATGGCAATATAACATGAAAAAAGTGAAAATGAAACAGTACCCTAAAAAAATAATAATAATAAAAAAAAAACAGTTCAGCATACTCTATACAGACGCTACACTAAAGAGGTTGCTCTCTTGTTTTTAATGGAATGTTGCACGCTGATCTCATCTTCACTTTCTCAAAGTTTGGATCACATAACCCCACAACATTTCACTTGATATCACAACATGGACCTTCTAATTTCTATTACTTTACCCGAAAACTATTCTTGCGTGATCATCACCGAACGTGAGTCCGGTTCAAAAGTAGAGGAATGTCAGAAATGCGGGCGAAAGTTCCATCCGGGGGACTTTAAATGACTGTGAAGATGTAAAGAAACAAAATGAGCAATGAGAAATCAATGATGTGAAGCCGGATTTCCATTATCCGTTCAGGTCACGCTCCAGTCACAGTAAAAGAGCAAATGTTTTATATGATGTTTAGGTAGGATTTCACTATTTTTTCAGTCCCTAGAAGACCTGTTAAGCTAAACGCCTGTAAAGGCTGTTAAGCTAATATGGTAGGTGATAAACATTCTGACCCTTGTCTTTTGAATACCGGTATACCAACTGGTTCGATCTTAGGGCCTCTAATATTCTTGCTCTACATCAATGACTTACCGGTAAACTTACCTGACTACGCGAGAACGACTATCTTCGCAGATGACACCACCCTGTTTGTGGAAGGTAGTAATCAGGACGATCTGATTGGTAGAGGTGAAATAGTTTTGGCGCAAGCACAGGTGTGGTTTAACGCAAACAGATTGCATCTGAATCAGTCTAAGACTCAGCATATTGTGATTAGCCTGAGCACAGCCAACACTTTTGAGAATCCTGACTCTGTAGATCTTCTTGGCTTTCGCATAGATCCACAGCTTAAGTGGCATGCTCATATTGACAAAGTAGCCAAGAAGGTCAGCAGTCGTATCTTCCTCTTGCGCAGACTCCAGAGTCAGGTTTCTCGAGAAGCTCTAAAAAATGCCTATTATGGCCTTGTGCATTCAATCCTAACGTACGGCATTCTATTGTGGGGGCATTCTACCAGCGTCCCTCAACTTTTCATTCTCCAAAAGAAGGCCGTACGGATTGTGAGTGGAGCACAATATCTAGAACACGCCAAGCCACTTTTTATCCAGCTTGGTATCCTTACGCTTCCCTCCCTCTTTATCCTGCAATGTCTTCTGCACACCAAGAAGAACATTGCAGAGTTCCCTAACTTCGAAGCCGCGCATTCTTATGACACGAGGAACAAAAACAATCTGGTTCCATTCCATCATCGTGTATACGCGGCTAGGAACGGTACTAATTACCACGGGATATCATTTTACAATAAACTCCCTCTGTCGATTAGGGACTTACCATTGCCCTCATTCAAAAGATTCATTGAAAATTACTTAAAATCAAAGGCTTTCTACCTCGACAGAGGAGTTTCTGCTGACTGATTCGGATTCAATCTGTTTGCCTACAGATATCTGAGTATAGGTATCGATGTGTGGGTAGGTACATAATTATTACATTAGTTTTTGTTTTCTTTTTTACTTCTTTTTTACTTCTTTTGCTCTAGAGTCTAGATTATATTCACATTTTGTCTCATTCTTTGCTTTTTTTTCTACTGTATATACCTATTGATGTATGTTAACAACCCAATGTGTTGAAACATGAAATAAATAAACTTTGATACTTTGATACTACTGGAAAGAAGGTTGGTGAAACCCACCCTCAGGCTGATGGCTGGTGGTCAGGTGATTCGGGCTTTGAAATTCTATTCCTTAGCTTTGGTTTGGAATTTATTGTGACAAAAATTACGAGTTTAGTAATGGCGCACCTTTATAGCTTACGAGTATGTCATGTAATAGCTTTAACACAAGAGTATTACGGAAGATTCGTAGGTTGGGAATTCGACAGATCAAATTCCAATTCACTGATAGATTTTATAAATTTGAAATACTATTTGACTTTCTCTCTCTTGTTCTCAGATGTCGAAGGCTTCATGACGGACAGCGTGGATCTAAAATATTGGAAATGTATTTTGAAGAAAGGCAGCGTCTGTCCTGACAAAGATATCCGGGTGTATCTGTACTCGAGGTAAGTTATGGTAAGTGATACCACTGTCGAAAATACAACATTCCGTCGGTCAACCTTAAATAGGTTGACCGGGCTTGAAGGGTAGCTCGTAGTTCGCCTCTTATAAGTGCTAGGTCGTGGGTACTTTATCCTAAACAGATAAAGTTTCCTTCTCGGAACGGCTGGCTTTCTCCTATCCTGTACTCCTCTCTTCGATGTCGGGACGATAAGACCTTCGTAGTAGAGCGCTCTATGAGTAATTCTCGGTTGGGGGCGGACTTTATCCGTAAAGATAAGGTTAATTCTCGGAACAGCTGGCTTTCTCCTATCCTATCTTTCTCTCTTCGATTTCGGGGCGATAAGACCTTCGTAGAAGAGCGCTCTATGAGTAATTCTCGGTTTGGGGCGGACTTTATCCGTAAAGATAAGGTTAATTCTCGGAACGGCTGGCTTTCTCCTATCCTGTCCTCCTCTCTTCGATTTCGGGACGATAAGACCTTCGCTGTAGAACGCTCTATGATCTCTATGAGAGCGTATGTACCCTACTCTACGAACTTGGTAGACTCCGTAGCCGTAGAGAGTGGTCTCGCCATACCAAAAGTCTAGCGAAAAAAGTCTTCAGTGTCCTGGATCCTGGCACCTTTAGAACGAAAAGACGCCGTTTTAACGAAGTTCACGTTTCTTCTTTCAGCGAGCATGGAACCAAAACTCGGATCAACATTCTCAAATCAAATTCTCTCAAATACGCGGGATGGGATCCTCATAAGAGGAATGTGATTATTATTCACGGGTTCAACCAGTCTGAGAGTCAATCTCCAATGACTATAATCCGCGATGGTAAGTTGATGAGGAACTTAAATTGTATTAAGGATGATTTAATTAATTAATTAATTAATTAATGCTAGACACCAATGTTGTTCCCAATCGATAAAGTTTTTTAATGAACTTGGACCCGAACCACCAACCAACTCTGAACTGGATGATGGGTTAGCTCTGTATTATGGTGCCCACTCACGCTCAGACCTGGGTCTGTCAGACCTTCTGAGCGTGAATGGCCGGGATTAAGTTTGAGTTATTGGGTTAAGTTGTTTCAGATTACGCTCAAAAACAATTTATGTTCGCGCTTGTGCTCTTGAATGGTAGGCAATTAGACATTGAAAATTGTAATCATGAAATTCATGAAGTACCTACTGTTTATCAGGGTGTAACATTTAACATTGCGAATGAAATAATGAATCTAAAGTAATGACGGAATCAAGATGGGTGATTCAAAGTGCGTAAATTTCGTATCTCGCTGAACCTTCTAAATAGCGTAATTAATGTACTCTGCCAATGAACACCTATAAACATCAACAATTTAATGTAGGTACCTACTACTCCCTGCTCGTCCTAATAGGTTGCCATCTAATTACCTTTGCTTATCTCTGGATTCTGGAACCAATCTTCAATGCTTTATGAGGTGAAGACTGAAGAGATAAATCATAGAGACCGCCGCTCCGCGCGATCGTAGAGTGTAGGGAATGTTTAGGTCAAACCACATACGTCTTTTAGATTTATGATTAAATCGTGAAAAATCTTAACCAAGTTGGGTCACCACTGGTCACGAACCTGGAAGGTGAATTTTTGAATGTCTCTCAATCGGTCCAAATTCTCTAGCTTGGTGCATACGCTAGGTAGATATATTTAATATCCCAGTTTCGAGGAAACCTATACGTACGGGAATATATCGATGTAACTCTATTTTTGGGTGATTTTTATCGGACCGGATCCGGAGTAACCGGATGAAAAAAACCGGACAAAACCTCACTAACACCCTCTCCCTCCCCAGCCTACATCCGGCGGCGTGACTACAACGTGTTCATGTTGGACTTCGCGGATCTAGCGCCCTTCCCGTGTTACCTCTCCTCCCTGAGTAACACCCGCCTCGTGGCCCAGTGTGCGGCCCAGTTCTATTCTCACCTCACACATCATGGGGCCTCGGCCTATGACATACACTGTGTGGGGCATTCACTAGGGGCCCATATCTGTGGGATGATGAGCAACCATCTGACACATCGCATGCACAAGATCATAGGTGAGTTTTTAGTTCCGTTCTGGCGGATTCTATTCTCGAGGTAGTCTTGGTAAGTGATACTACTGTCGAAAATTGAACATTCCGTCGGCTAGCCTCGTTCCAACGAGCTCTAGCTTGAAGGGAACCACAATGGCCTGGTAAGTGCTGGGTCGCGAGTTCGATTCCCGCCCTAAACTTTATCCTAAACAGACAAGGTTCATTTTCGGAATGGCTGATTTTCTCCTATCCTGTCTACCTCTCTTTGCTTTCGGAACGATAAGTCTTTAGCAGTTACAGTTCCCTCTATCAAACATTTTCAAAAAAAGTTCCGTTCTCATGTGTCCAGAAACAGCACGTACGTATGCAAATTGTAAATTATTCCAATTAGAGCGTTTTCACTTTTTAGCCACTACACTAGCATTATGACAAAAAACAAATTACTTAATCGTAGGTAAGTGCGTGAAAAGGTGTGTACCTTCATGTAGGTACACACCTTTTCACGCACCTAATCCATCATTTACGTAAATTATAAATCAGAACTGAATCTAAGACATAATAATCACACAAGTCAGATTAGGTGGAGTACCCAATCTCCTGAACATTAATAAAATGTTTCAATTTCCTAAACATTCATATGAAATGTTTCACGCATTAAGCCAGGTGTCAAAAAATAAATACTGGGTCGGTCAGAAACTCAGAACGAATTAGGAAAGGATAAATCTCAGTGTAACCTGCAGTTAGGTGCCTCAAAGATAGGTGCCTCGTCTCGTAACCTTGTCTTGAAAGTTCGGGTTGTGAATTTGGATCCCCAATAGGAGAGAAATCCCTTTTAGGATATCTTTCCCTAAATCCTCCATAGGAGAAAGGTGGTGAGGAACTCACAAAAAGGGTTAAGAGTTTGTAAGCAATGATTCTTTGACCAAACCGTTACCCAAGTTAACTTTTGGTCTAGAGTCTAGAGGTTGTAAGTTTAAATCCGGGCCAGAACGGACTGCTCACAGACTGTAGACCCCGCCATTAGTTTTCTAATAGATATATTCAATATTTTGACACTAAAGAGACATTAGGATTACAAATTAATCTCTAAAAATATACTCGTTCCCCATATGAATGTAATCCTGGTAGGTAGTTATGTAGGTAGTTCTATACTAAATCACTTATCGATTTGCTTCATGTCCGGTTTCATATTCTAGAATGTAGACTCTAGAGCTAGAGTGTAGACTGAGACTACCTACCTAATAAGTAGGTATCTATCTAATAATAATAATAATAATTCGGAAGAGTTTAGAATCGATCTATCAAGATCAAGTTTAACCATTTAACTTTCTGTTTGAGATTGACATTTAGCAGTGGCGAGACTTGGTCCAGGATACGGTATCAGCCCATCACCGCGAGGTAAGAAGAGAAATCTTTCACCTCCTTGACTTATGCCATTATACACAATAAAGGGGGCTACAATCAACCCTACATCTCGCATGGCGTCGAAACTTCGAAAGTATGTACCTGGAAATACCAATAGAATAAAATTGTTCTCTTTGCTCCACTTTGTATATCCGCCACTGTTCTGAAAGAAAGATTAAGTTGTTCAAATGGAATCACTTGAGCTTCTGGAGTATCTATTCTGATTTCAATATTACTACTTATAGATTTTAAATCATCGATCACGATCAGACGATCTTAGACAAGGCATAGCTGTTCTCAAAACCGGTAGCTATTAGGGGGCCAAATTTTTGGTGGTAGAATGTCAAAACAAATCCTTAGGTTGAGGCAAACATGCCATTCGGCTGATGATTTGGAATCTTCATGAATCCATTACTTCACGTAGGTAGACAGAGCCCAGAATAGCCAGGACTCTTAAGACTACGTCTGGTGTTGGGCTGTGGTTCTTCTTCCGTATCCAAATTTCTTGTTTGTGTTGATGAATTTGGAATCGGGGTTAAAGCTATGCTAATAATGGTGGTAGATACCTACTCACTACTCATACGGCGAGGCACAGAAAGTGCCATAAAGGACTCAAGAGATCGGTATACTGAAGAGATCGATCTCCTAAATGGAACTTTGAAAGTTGTGGAGTTGTATTTATTATGAACATAATATAGAAATATATGAAATAAAAAAAATATATAAAACTATAAATCTACATGATACACACCGGTAGATCCTCGGGCCAAAACTGATGGTTGAGTATTTCTGAAATTTCTTTTCTGAATATTGAAATCAATTTGTGAAAGTCCAGACAGACTTTAATATCCTCACGCTCAAACATATTAGGCGGTCTAGTAAGAGATGACCATCTTGTACCTTGGTCCACCTGATGTGAGTTTGGACCGCGTGATCTGAAAACCGGATATATTAAGTGCCAAAAATTTCTAGTTCTGCTGATAATTCTACCACTAGGTAACCAATATGTAGGTCAGGTGAGAAGGTATCTGATATGTTATTAAAATCATGTGACTTTGCTACTAAGGTAATATCAAGTGTGCCGAGAAGAACCGAACGTCAGGAACAAAGGAACTCTCACTGATTTCGTTTTACTTATTATTAGAAGCCTTTTACCGATTTTTACATCACATTCTTCTTCATCGGGTTGAACATCGCTTTACCTGTCTCCGGTGTATTACAGGCATAGATCCAGCACGCCCCCTGGTGGATAGATACGGAGACAAGGCGTTTCGACTGACCCGAGATGATGCTAACTTCGTGCAGGTGATTCATACGAATGCTTGGTTCCTAGGAGAGGCGCCGCAAGTAGGACATGTCGACTTCTGCGTTAACGGAGGACGTATGCAACCTAGCTGTACCAAAGAGGGACGCATGATACGTAAGTAGTCCTTCTCATTGAGGCTGATTCTGATTCACAATCAGTCTAGTTACCTTGGAGGTCCTACCTTCTAAACGTAAGGTCGCCGGTCCGATTCCCACCAGGACTAATTTTATCGTAAAGAGGAATGGTTCGTTCTTGGAACGCCTGCCTTTCTTCTGTCCGGTTCTCTTTCTTTCTTCGATTTTGAGACGATAAAACCTTAGCACATAAGACGATAAGACCTTACAGTTCCCTCTATCAAACCTCTTAAAAAATTAAAAATAATCAGAATTAACAATATTTTTCTGAAACTGTCCAATATGGTCATCCATACATCCATGTAAATTTATTGAAGGTAGAGAGAGAATTTATCAGGTTTTATTTTATTTTAGGACAGGTGTACTAGTTATGGGCCGTTTCCATGTAGGAAACGGGCTGATTATTGGCTCCTCAATCAGTCCAGAGAGTCCACACCCGTAAAGGGGACTACACATTAGACTGACCGGACCAAAATTTGGTCTCGCGCGCCGGATTTGTGTGTAAACTAAAGTTTGCCCCTCCACGGGACTACCTTTTGACTAAAAACGGATTTGATTAAAAACGGATTTGACTTTTGGTTCTGCGCGGCGGACCATTTTACGGGACCTATGTTTGTAGTGTTGGTCGGACCATCGGACTGAAAACGTTAGCATTTTTCGAGTTGATTTTTTTCATTTAAAAACGCAAGAAAGAAAAAAACTGCTTCCCCCTTTGACCAATCGCAACAAACTGAAAATGGTCCGCATAATATGTAGTCACTTCAGATTTCTTTTTGGTTTGCCGGACCATGGCGGAAGGTCCGTCTAATGTGTAGTCCGCATTATGGGGGTGGACTCGGGCTCACTGAGTGGCCAACAACTAGCGAGTTTTTTACATGGGCCACTAACTGGTACCCTTACACTATTTTTTGAACCGGTTTCATACATTAAACATGTTTTGGGTTGCCACGGCAACTGAGATTGGCGTCTTTGAAAAAAGTAATAATTGAGACATGCTATATCCCAGGCCACAGGAGTGAAAGTTACCCCTTTCGTGACGAGTGGACACGATTGGGACGTGCAAGTTAGATATCTACGTGAAAGTCCATTTGCCCTCACAGATGATTTTTTTTTTTTCTTTTTTTTTAGAGAAAGGGAACTGTAACTGCTAAGATCTTATCGTCCCGAAATCGAAGAGAGAAGGAAGGCAGTATAGAGAAAGCCAGCCCCTAACGAGAACGAACATTATCCGTTCAGCATAAAATCCACCCCGGGCGAGAATCGAACCCGCGGCCTAGCCCTTACAAGACAGACGCGCTACCAACTAACCTAACTAGGCTGGCACCCTCACAGTTTAACTAAAATCACATCATGAATTCTTTGTGTTAAAGCAGAGAGCTTTTTCACAACTTTTGTGGGTATCACAGCATAGCCCTTACAAGACAGACGCGCTACCAACTAACCTAACTAGGCTGGCACCCTCACAGTTTAACTAAAATCACATCATGAATTCTTTGTATTGAAGCAGAGATAGCTTTTTCAGAATTTTTGTGGGTATCACAGCATTACCAAGTGTCTCCTTTACTATTAATTCTCATCTACACGTACTATTTCTCAGTACAGAGCCGAAAAATTTCGACCCCGTCGGGAATCGAACGCAGGACCTCCGACGTGCAAGCCTAGTGTGATACAAACTCGGCCTCTGAATCAAACCCGCTTTACCAATTTCAATTGAAGCCGCGTATTTGATTATGGAACTTTTTTTTATTGTCAAACATGGCTGAACCTATGAGATTGTGAGATTCCGCTTTGTGGAGCAAGTGTGGACGTCCAAAGCGGAATCTCATTGGTTCAGAAAAATTAAAAATAATCAGAATTAACAATATTTTTCTGAAACTGTCCAATATGGTCATCCATACATCCATGTAAATTTAGCTTGAAATTTATTTAGCGTATAGCATTCGTATATTTTGCAACTATCAAAAGACAAAGTACAAGGGTAGAGTAACATAGTTTGGTTAGATAACATTGTTTTAACATCGTTGAAGATACAAAAAAAAAGAGAGATTGTGAGATTCCGCTTTGTGGAGCAAGTGTGGACGTCCAAAGCGGAATCTCATTGGTTCAACCATGTTGACTGTAGAAAAAGTCACCTATTAAAATACAGCTTTTCTGTCTCCGCTTTCATACCCCTTTCGCTTGCTGGGAATGGAGTGAAAGGTGATCCAAAGCTTGATTCCGAACTGCTTGCAAGTTCCAATTCAGCAAAGAAGTCACCTATTAAAATACAGCTTTTCTGTCTCCGCTTTCATACCCCTTTCGCTTGCTGGGAATGGAGTGAAAGGTGATCCAAAGCTTTATTCCGAACTGCTTGCAAGTTCCAATTCAGCAAAGAAGGAGTATATCAACTACCCTCGGTCCCAATTAGTTGAAATAATCGAGGTTCTACTGTATATAGGGACATCATGGAAACGGTCTTTACCTATTAGGGTCCTACCTAGAATCGTAAAGGATTCTACGCAGGATTCTTGTATTGATAAGAATCCCCTCGTACACGCAATCCGCATTACAATCCTCCCCTTCCCCCCTTAATTCCCTTTTATTCGCATTTTTCCCCTCTCACCCATTATTTTCCCCTTCCACTTCTCTTGTTGTTTCTCATAACCACCTCCCACCCTCATCACCACCCTTCCCCTCCACAGACTTACACACCCATGCGTACGAGCAGCTATGCCTCGGCAAAGGTTCATCTCCTTCACACCCACCCTCCAACTTTTCCATTTCCCCTCACTTCTTGAAAGAGTATAGTCTGATTTTTGAAAGAAGTGGATTTGAGTTCATACGTAACTACTGGTCATAGGTAAATCTTTATAGAGTGCAGGACAGTTTCTTTCCCAGGTATCTTTCCAGGCTTCTGTCAGGTTGAAGGTTCCAGACTGCATAGAAATAGCCGCTTGAAATGGGCCAGCCCTTCAGGATCTTCCGTGCTACGGATTAAATCTAACCATTTTTTCTTCATTCTATTTTATTTCTTCAGTTAATTTACTATTCCTTCTGTTTCTTCTATTCCCACCAGGTCGGGCCCGTTGTTCTCACTTCATGGGCGCCTGTTTCTTCGCCGCCACAGTTTCAGAGAGGGGGCGCCGTCATCAGGGGCACCCGTGCTCGTTATCCTGCACTGGGAGACTGGGCCCTGGTACTGTTAGTATGGGAGAACATACGCCCATAGGGTAAGTTTACAATTTACTCTCTTATTAGTTTATTAGTGTGAATTTATGAATGAATATCCTATCCTACCAGTCACCCGTCATTGCCTTTATCAAGAAGTTTAAGAGGAGGTACATATGTACCTACCCATGTCCTATCTGTAAAAATAAAATAAAAGCAGTACATTCGCATAATTAGGTATGTACCTACCTACCTACCTACCTATGTAGATGGGTGGTAGATATGTTTGTTTCTTATTATTTTTCGTTAACCACAATTCCAACAACTTTTATGTGCGGTTTCTCTGATGTTATGTTATACAAGTCAATAGCTTTAGACGCATAATAATTATCTTTCATGTTATAATACAGCTATATCTAGGTACTAGGTAGCTGTTATGTTTTAATATTATAACACCTATAAGTACGAGTATCTATAGGTACTACTTATCTACTAATCAACTAATGACAGTCGGCTCAATGATCATTCATATTGCTCTAATCATAATCTTGGCCAGGTATAAGGTAGGTACGTCTGATATTATAACTTTGACTTCTCTTATCTACTAAGGAGTTGGTTATGATTTGTGATAATTGCCCATGAGAAAGTACATGTAGGTACCTAGTTATTATCCTGTGGTAACAGTTTAACCAATTGAGTAGTCTATGAGTCAGTATATTCTTTCACTAGAAAATATAGATATGTATAACGTACATCGTACATCATTGTTTTCCTTGGTAGCAGTTTAACAAACTACATACCTAGGTACTCGTATATCTTTAGGGCTTCAATCATCGAAGTACATATCTTGGCATTCAGAACAACATTTCATCGGGTTAGCAAAAGCAGCAATCCATCTGAAGTCACTTATGAATAGTTATGATATGAATGAAGGTAGCATTGTGACCCAGAAGGTCGCAGGTTCGAATCCTATACAATACATTCTAATAGAATGCTATATTATCGCTCTTTTGTTTCAGAACCCAAGGGACGTTCTGTTTACGAATGAGAGACAATTTGGGCTGCCCCTTTGACTGAACATTAGCCACCCTGATACTGCTGCATGGTTACCTGATGATACTTTGCCACAGTTAAGGTAGAAACACACTACTATCACGTCACTTGAGTTCACGTGACGTGACAGTAGTGTGATTGTACCTTTAAGTTCCGATTCCATTAGATTGGCATCCAATAGTCTCTATTCATGCTAAATTGCTTCCGAATCGCATCACGTTGTAAAACTAGAACTAGAAGGCTTATCCACAGTGAAACCGCGGCCTCAGAATAGATCAGTTGCGCTTACTTGGGTGATGTTTCAAAGTCATAGAGCAGGAAAAATGAGGACCAACGGAATTTTTCTTTTTCTTCTACGACTTCTAGATACCGAGATAAATCGATTTAAAAAATACCGGTAAATCGTGAAGTTTGACGTCACGGCATACGTTCCCGTAGGCGATGACGTCATAATGCATGACTCCCGCTTCGTTTGTTTGTGCGCAAGCGTTTCTGCGCATTTGACGTCACAACTCTTTGAACTTTTTCATTAGAACGGCAATTAAAAATTGAATTTTCGACCTTTTAAAGTTACTTTTCGGAGTTTTGACCTCAGATTTGGATTTTTCACAACTTTTTACGTAGGAATCGACCTTTTATTAATAATATTTTCCCAATTGCAACTCCTCCATTATATCGCCTCAGTGTGCGAGCGGCTAAGAGTACTGTCTCAAGACACGGAGGTACCGGGTTCGAATCCAGCCAGGGTGGAAATTTTGAAGCATTTCCGATCTCGGATTGTCTATTTTATGTTTGGTCTTTGTACGTATTTTCCATGAAAACGATACCCAACTCTTCTGACAATAATTTGTAGGTACATATTATTGACAGAAATTTGTGCTTGTTAAATTTGTGCTATCTTTGTATGTTACCATTAATAATAGATATTACCACATAGGTATGTATTTATGATTTTTCCGTGGACTTGTCTTAATTTTATCCAACTTATTTTCTTTTTATTACTGAGACAGGAAGATGGATATCTATGGAGTTATAATTATGGAGGTGTAATTTTATCTGAGCTCTTTGAAAGTTTACGAACAAAATAATTTGATGTAAGTGAGGACATTATTTTTTGATGTTGAGATTGAGAAATAAAGTATACCCGATGAAATGTTAAGAAAGAATGTTACAAAATGATGATCGCGTTTTCCCTTGCATTTTATTCGTTTATCCGATTTTGTATCTATCTTAGATATATTATTTTACTTTTAATCATTCCTTTAGAAAAGCTAGTTCTACTTACGTGTAGATATACTTATCAAGATATTAGGTACTTTCTACACATGTGTCCCACACTCGTATAACGGTAAGAGTGTTCTCAATGCTCGGCTCTATTAGGTAATTCTCATTTCATCTGGACCAAGTAGATCGAGCTTTGTCCTAAATTAAGACATCAAGATCTAAAACACTGAAGTGATATGTAGCTGCCAGATTTAATTCAGTAATCTAGCAAGCGTGAGTAAAAACTAGAATAGAGATGAAAGTTTTTTTTAATCAGAAAGTTTTTTAGGAAGGAGATTAAATAATTGGTCCTAATTTGGCTATGTGAAGTGTTTGGTTGTTTCAATGTATGAAATGGAGATATCGAGATGTTTGCAGTGTAGTTATAGTTAGTAGTTAGGAATCAAGCGAATATCTACTGAACGTACCTATATCTACTTTCGTATAGCTAAGAGCACTGACTTATTTGAACTTTCAGCCCGGAAGTACTGGACGCGAATTCCGGCTGGGGTGGAAATTTTCTGATCAAACTTTTGAGTTCCCATCAAATGTAAGCATTATTTAAAGAATGTGCCGAAGAAATGCGATAGCAATTCCCGAGGTATAAAAATGAGAATACGAGTACCTATAGTAAATATAATAAAAAAATTAAAAAACCTACCTACTTTTTACATTAAAGGCGTGGTTTAGGGGTTGTAGGCGGAAAACTGAAAAAAGTGCCAAAAGTATGCACTTTATTCGAGGTTTTTTGCCCCCCCAAAAGTTATCCCCTGGGATTTTAAGGTCGAAAATTTGGTCCCACACTCACCTCAGTATACCTAACAATCCTGGCTAGGAAAATCGTTTAACTTTGAAAAAAAAATTCCGACCATTTTTCGGCCACCTATTTGACATACAGGCTGCTGTAACAGCACTATAAATAAACATAAAGTTTTGACCACACCATCATGTAGGAAATTTTGTGTACTTTAATTTTGACTCCCATCAAAAATTGCGTAGGACGCACGGTTTAGGAGTTATAAGCGAAAAACTGAATAAAGTACGAAATTTCGGCCGTTTTCAGGCGGTTTTTCCGCCGCCCAAAGTTCTCCCCTCAACTCTCGAGGTCTTGATTTTAGTATGACACTTCCCCCACCATACCTGACGATCCTGTGAAAAAAAATCGCTTATTCTAATTATTGCAAGGTGGACCTCCTCTATCTGTTAGACAAAGAGAATAGAATCGCGTGCTTGAATTGGGGAATTTAAATCAGTAGATTCACTCAAACAAGTAGAGATTGACTAGATTTCTCCAAAATAATAACAGCTATCCATAGTAATAATAGATAATGAAATAGGCAAATGGGATTCTGAATACATAGGTACTCGAGAGCACCTAGAACTAGATTTATGTTATAAGTAGGTACCTTAACTGCCTAATCTAGATATTTTACAGACATCAAGTAAGCGGATTTTGCGATTATGTTCGCGGATTTGGCAATTATGTTCGCGGATTCGCGTCCCGAATCGACATTTTGGATATTTGGCAAGTCTAACCATGCCCAATGTTGCTCACCCTCAGTGATCTGTTGAAATTCAACTGGTGCAGTCAACGTGATATTGCTTCGCAAGGGCAAGGTAAACCAATTGACACGTTATGTTTGATTTATGCTGGGGTTTACCAACTCGGGATTGAGATGAAACGAGTATTTCCCTATACTTACATGATACCCATGTCAACTGTCAACCTCGGATTGAACTCAATCCTGGGACAATCCACGGTGATTAAACTCGCCCTTTATAAATGTTGTATTGGATTCGCGTCCCGAATCGACATTTTGGATATTTGGCAAGCCTAACCATGCCCAATGTTGCTCACCCTCAGTGATCTGTTGAAATTCAACTGGTGCAGTCAACGTGCTATTGCTTCGCAAGGGCAAGGTAAACCAATTGATCCGTTATGTTTGATTTATGCTGGGGTTTACCAACTCGGGATTGAGATGAAACGAGGATTTCCCTATATGTACTTACATGATACCCATGTCAACTGTCAACCTCGGATTGAAAATGAACTCAATCCTGGGACAATCCACGGTGATTACACTCGCCCTTTATAAATGCTGTATTCTTTCTCATTCTCATGCTCTTTCATTTCAGGAGGAGCAGGAGAGGGGAAGCAGCTCCTCAAACCAGAGGGTTCCATCAAGAACCAAAACCAAGTGAAGACAGATGCCACTTTGCCTGCATATTGTAACCCGCCCAACCCATGTCCTGTAGGATACAGTGAGTAACTCAAAAATACAATAGAGACTTTGGTCGTACATATGCACCATACTCGTATGAGTGATAGATATCAGCATCGATAGGTAATATGTACCTAAATCAGCACGACATCACAAAATATCGTTACGTCGCGTCGTTGAAATAAGAAATAGGTAGGTAGGTAATTTTAAAGTTATCGTAAGAGGTATTCAGCAGTCACTAACCTGTAAAAGTTTCAGGTACTCTCATTAAAAAAAAACTTAGGTAGGTACCCATGATCTTCTGCTTTTACTTTTGGATTTAAGACCGTGTCCCTTTAAAAAAAAAGAAAAAAAAAAAACTGTGCACTCAGCACTCTTCACTTTTCACTTCACGCGTAGAAAAACGTCCCTCTTTTTTTTTTTTTTTTTTTCTTTTTTTTACCTACCTATTTATTCATCAGCATACCCCTATGCCATAAGAAGCTTCTCATTGGATCAGCCAGCCGCCAGCCTAGTTAGCTTGGTTTGTAAGCGCTGGGCCTCAGATTCGATTTCCGCCCGGGGCGGATTTTATCCTAAACGGATACACCTATTTGTTCTCGGAACGGCTGTCTTTCTCCTATTCTGTCTTTTCCTGTTCGAATTGATTTCGGGACGAGAAGACCTTGGCTTCTTAGCTGTTACAGTTCCATCTGTCAAACCTCTTGAAAAAAATGTATTTCTGAGGGCCCTCATATTTGTATCCACGGCCCTGACCCCCCTAACTCATGGCCCATCCTTCTTTTTTTTTTTTTTTTTTTACCTAGGTACCTATTTATTCATCAGCATACCCCTATGCCATAAGAAGCTTCTCATTGGATCAGCCAGCCTAGTTAGCTTGGTTTGTAAGCGCTGGGCCGCAGATTCGATTTCCGCCCGGGCGGATTTTATCCTAAACGGACATACCCTATTTGTTCTCGGAACGGCTGTCTTTCTCCTATTCTGTCTTTTCCTGTTCGATTTGATTTCGGGACGAGAAGACCTTAGCTTCTTAGCAGTTACAGTTCCATCTGTCAAACCTCTTGAAAAAATAAAAAAAAAAAATTGTATTTCTGAGGGCCCTCATATTTGTATCCACGGCCCTGACCCATGGCCCATGGTACCCCTATCAATCAATACCAGGGGGGGTCTACCATCCTCCTATCCTATGAAACAACACAACACATGCGTGCAAGAACTTCTTCTTGAGGAAAACTCGGGGAAAGCATTTTCTGTCTGTCTCTTCTTCTCACTTTCAGTGTTTCATATCAAATTAGAAACACACAACCAGGACAAATATGGTGAGTTTAAAACTGAACTCTCTATTTTCTTGTTTCTTTTTTTCACTTTCTATTCACTGAACATATGTTTGCATGCCCGCAGGAGCCGCCACAACATAACCCCAATGAGATCGAGTACAGTCCCTTCCTTAACCCTGTAAGTACTTGGGATAGTCCGTTTTTTGTAACTTTTAGAATGGCGCACTATGGTCCGTGTTTGTTTAATTATAAAAGTTCGTTCTCGGAATGGCTGACTTTCTCCTATCTTGTCTTCCTTCTCTCTTCGATTTCGGGACCTCAACAATTACAGTCTTAACAGTTCCCTCTTTCCAACTTAAAAAAGAAAAAAAATAATAGGTACCTACATACTTACGAAGGCGCTTGAAACTCTTGGAAAGTCAAAGGGGCTCTATCAACCAAAAAAGGCTCCTTTTTTCCAGCAAACAAAATTTGATTACAAAAAACACCTCTGATGTGAACAATATTTCTGTTCGTTGCAGGATAAGAACCCCTACCTCCAAGGTGATATGCTGCCCATCGCTGCTAAGAAGGGAAACAACGTGCCCAAAATCATGGCCCTGGAGTAAAGCCTTACCCATAATTCCAAAGGTATCAGTTTAGGATAAAGGTCTTCAGGGGTGGGAATCGAACCCACGATCTAGCCTTTGCAAGGCAGGTGTGCTACCTTTCAAGCTAACTAGGCTGGCAGATATTTATAAATTTATCACCCATAGTAAAATAGACACGAAATTCCGTCACAATCATGGCTTCTGCTACATCACATGTTTAGCATGGCCTTTTCTCTTTCAACTAGCAGAATTCCGCTAGTTCATCCCGAGGCATGGCCGAACTTGTAGAAAATAATAAAAAATACGGTTGCGCTGCGCGCTCCCTATTAGCTGCATAGTTATCATTTTATCAAACTAAAAACATAAACGAAACTCAAAATGTTGGTCGAGAGCGGAACATTTCTCTCCCGCAGTATCTGCTTCCTGCATTACCTTCCTTATTAAAGGATAAAGGGAGTAGAAGTTCATTTCGTCAGAATGATACTGAAAAGTCCGTTTATTCTACAACCCCTATAATGAGTATCTACTCTTCAAGTTTTCACCCCTCTCTTCATATGCTTTTCATACCTTTATTATTCATCTCGTCATTATTAAACAAAGAGATGATGTGTACATAACGCCATAGCACTTACCCATAACTATAATACCTCCCCTCCGTATTAGAGGAACACCCTGTATATCAATAAATTATACCGTATGTCCCAGAACTCCTAGTAGGTATCCTTTAACTTTTTGAACGGCCATTAGGAATCTTTCAATTTCGATTGATCCGAGGAAATGGTCCATGGTCAATTGACTGGTGACCTATGTTCGACCCTCTGAATCGACACTTTTATTGAAAAAACGTGTTTTGGCACTAGAAACTGACCATCAAAAATTTGACCCGATTACATTACCTATTTTCCTTCCTATAGGAATATACGTAGGATAATATAAAAATGTGGCATTTCTGGGGAGCGACTTTGGAACTTCACCAGTTAATTTTCCATGGGAAATTTCCCATTGTTGAAAAATTCCCGGCAGTTCGAAAGTGACCTATTGGTATACCTACCTACCTATTGGTAGGTATTCTTATAGGTAGGTGTTACTTACTGATGGAACATCTGGGACATACTATGTTGTACATAATGAAATGATTATAGTCTAATATCAAACATCAAGTTAACTAACGGTGTGACAGCACCTTGGGTGTGTCCACATACATGGTCGACGGTCGTCGATTGATGAATCGATGTGGTACCGGCCATCGACTATGTGTGGACACACCTTTAGCACCAGTACCAGTACCCCATGGATCGATTGCTGGAGATAAGCAACGTTGAGCGTGGTTGGCACCCGGATGGGTGACCATCTGGACAATTGCGTGCTGCTGGCTTTTCCCGGCCACACTCAGACTGGGTGAGGTTCATGTGAGGAGGCTGGTAGCTTGTCGTCAAATGGGGGGGTAAGTAGGTGTCCACAAGGGTTCCCCAACCCTCGACCCTAGCCTAACCCAGACCCACTTAGAGTGAACGCGCACTTAGAGATCAACTTTTTTTTTACTATTATCATTTTTCTTTTTTCAAGATGACTCATGTGGTCTGTGTCGTAGTATGCCCCGTAGTATGTCTTTCATCAGATGAGCGAGCAGAGACACTTATACTTCCCATTTTTAGGTGCTGGGTCAACATCAACACGAGAACACCAGAAAGAAACACGAGAACACCAGAAAGAAACACGAGAACACCAGAAATATTTGCAATCGAAAAACTAGTACCTACAAATTTTTGTCGATGGTTGACATCGAAGCCGAACACTTCTGCATGGCAAGCAAGCAAGTTACCGCTGGGCTAACTATAGGCCAGCCACTCACTATGAGGTACACCTGATCAGGTGCGCCTGTCAGGTCTACCTGATACCTGGAGAGGACACAGACTATCAGGTAGACCTGACCAGCGGACCTGATCAGGTGTACCTGTCAGGTCTACCTGATACCTGATGAGGACACAGACTATCAGGTAGACCTGAGAAGCGGACCTGATCAGGTGCGCCTGTCAGGTCTACCTGATACCTGATGAGGACACAGACTATCAGGTAGACCTGACAAGGGGACCTGATCAGGTGTACCTGTCAGGTCTACCTGATAGTGAATGGCTGACCTTGAACTCTAAGTGTAGTTCCGTACATAATTCCCAGGTCAACAGATTCATGTTGAAATGTCAGACTGATCTGAGCAGGCTCGGAGAACGTCCGGGTACTCGTACTGAGAGCGCTGAGACATTCAACATGAATCTGGTAAACCCGGGGTAAGTTACCAACAAGAAATAGATCAACCTCTCTATTTTTCATTTTAAATTAATAGAAAATAAATTCATATAGTTCAGATATTATAATTTATTTTAATCCTATAATATCTCCCTTGTCTTGTCTTGTCTACTTTTTCACACACTGTGTCAGATAGAGGACACGAATTTTGAGGCCGAGGCCACAAAGTAAGTTTAAACTCGATTTAAATAATTCGGATCTAACAAAAAAAATTAATTTTTGCTACAGTAGCAGGTAGGTAATAGAAAGTTAAAAAAATGGTAGGTATACCGTATACCTGCCTGGGTAAAATAATAATAATAATCAAAACGCACGTGTCTGATAATGACAACACAGGGAATGCAAAATGCAATGACTGGATTTCTAAACGTGTAAAGGGACACTTCTCTTATCACGAAGATTGTACAGTGTTGCCAACTGTCAAACATTCATCTAATCCTGAACAGTAGAACAGTGAAGTGAACAGCTGAAAGAGAAAGAAAAGAAGAGAGAAAAGAGCAAATGTATTGAACATGAAGTGCTGATAAAAAATATTGAAAAGGTAAGTGATAACAAGTTTATTTAACATTCTTAACAAGGAATGGGTGTTTAGTATGAGTCATACGTCTGTTATCTGTTTACTGACATGCAGAACTAATACTAGACTAGCTTGCTAGAGATAAATACTAGTCTTGCTACTGAGATCATCACAATCCCAACTCCTAACTCCTACTTGTCAGTTCCAAGAAATCTCTTTGTTCTCAGGTAACTGAGGTGATGATTGATGAATATATCTATCACAGTGTAACCAGTGTTTCCTTTAGTTGAACAGATCAGTGAATTATTTATTTTGACATTTTCCAGGTACCTATACCGTATCTATTGAAAATGGAGTTGAAGCTTGGTTTACTGTTGCTTCTTTGTCTACATACTGCACTGCCCTTTGGTTTTGATGATATAGAAACCATATTTGACATCACTGAGAAAACTGTCTCAACTCTATCCAAAGCTCCAGAGATTGCAGAACTTGTTAATCATGCTAACAAAGATAGTGAAATTAAACTGCCATTCTCCAAAACTCGTCGACAACTGATCCCAATGTTCAAGAAGTTTGCAGAAGTGACTCGAATAGTGAAGAAAATTGACAGGGATTTGATAGCAAGTAACATGCAAACTATATCCCAGCTGCAGAAGGATTTGCCAATAGCATTCCGATTTGAGTTGAAACTGGATGCTATCGAGGATACAATCACCTGTTCAAGAAGTTTGCAGAAGTGACTCGAATAGTGAAGAAAATTGACAGGGATTTGATAGCAAGTAACATGCAAACTATATCCCAGCTCCAGAAGGATTTGCCAATAGCATTCCGATTTGAGTTGAAACTGGATGCTATCGAGGATACAATCACATTGATTGAGCTCTACTATCAGAATTTCCTCTGTAAGTTAATTGTTTTGTAAATTCATGTGGTGGTACTTTACCTACTTTCTCCAGTAGGTACTAGTTCATTCAGAAGCCATGAAGGAGCTGTCACAAATAAGCAGTGACCAGTGTTATTAAAGGGTTAGGTTTAACACATCATTCAGAAGCCATGAAGGAGCTGTCACAAATAAGCAGTGACCAGTGTTATTAAAGGGTTAGGTTTAACACAAAAAGAGGCTTTCTTGGTCATACCTTCTAGATTAATACCTTCTTAGATATAGGGTTTAACACAAAAAGAGGCTTTCTTTGTCATTGCTGTGGCTTCTGAATAATTACCCTTTCTCTAGATTAATACCTTCTTAGATATATATAAATGTGAGAAGAAATCTCAAAATGATGAGTAATTGAGTACCTACTGAAATGTAGATAATATGATAATAAAATTAAAACATTATTTTGTATGTACCTACTTCTTAACAATTTTGTTATTGTTCATGTTTTCAGCATACACAGATCAGGCTCAGGAACATTATAAAGAATCCAACCAGATTGACTCGTTTAACACAAAAAGAGGCTTTCTTTGTCATTGCTGTGGCTTCTGAATAATTACCCTTTCTCTAGATTAATACCTTCTTAGATATATAAATGTGAGAAGAAATCTCAAAATGATGAGTACTGAAATGTAGATAATATGATAATAAAATTAAAATATTATTTTGTATGTACTTCTTAACAATTTTGTTATTGTTCATGTTTTCAGCATACACAGATCAGGCTCAGGAACATTATAAAGAATCCAACCAGATTGACTCCAACACACAAACCTCTACTTCACAACCCGCTCCGAATATCAAGTTTGATAAGTACACTCTGGAGAACTTTGCCACCTCACTGACTTCCCATGTACCTACATCTGTGCGAGGCCTTATGGAGCGAATAAATGAAATGATTGTACCAAGCTCACGGGATACCGTGCGAATCTTCATGAGGGAAGGAATCTTTCAGACTGTGGTGAAAACTTTCAATGTAAGTACATACCTACCTAGTTAACTTATCTTTCTTTTAGGTCAAGTTTTACCACCTTGGACTGTCTCACAATTAAGTTTAATCCAAGGTTTACCTGACCATTAAGTGTAGGGAGATCCTTGTTTCATTTCAATACCAAGTTGGTTCAGTTGGTAAACCATATCATTAGTCAAGATGGAAAAATATCCATATCCTTTTGTCTTGTGCTCTTCTCATCCATGCTGCTCCTGCCACTAGTGCCACTTCTCTGATTGAATCAACCCATCTGGTTGGTGGAAGTCCTCTAGTCCTCTTTCTTTCTCTTGGGTACCATTCTCTTGTTCTTTTTGTCTATCTATTGTCCTTTCTTTTACTGTCCTTGTAATGTGTCCAGCCCATCATCTTCATTGCAGTCATTTATTTCTTGAAATTTGTTTATTAGAAAGAAACAGCCTATTTTTCATTCAAATGTAGGTACACTGACATTTTGTCAAGGTAGATAGATTGATAGATACTTATTTTTTTTATGACTCAGTTCCTAAATGACAATTGAACATGCAATATTTGAGTTCTATGTAACTACCTATGTATTGATGTTTGAGTTTTATTGATTGCTTCTCTCTGTAAGTATGTATATTGTAATTAGAAAGAAACAGCCTATTTTTCATTCAAATGTAGGTACACTGACATTTTGTCAAGGTAGATAGATTGATAGATACTTATTTTTTTATGACTCAGTTCCTAAATGACAATTGAACATGCAATATTAGAGTTCTATGTATTGATGTTTGAGTTTTATTGATTGTTTTTCTCTGTAAGTATGTATAGGTAATAATAGTAAAAAAAGTAATAGAATACCTATGGAGGAATTTTATTTTTATTTGTTTGTTTACATGATGAGCAACAAGGTCATCTGTGCTAAAGAGGAATAAAGGATTGTGATTATAGCAAATTAGTCATCCATCTAATCTCAAATTTCCATTTCTAATCATATTGTGTGCACAGTTTAACATGCAATATTATTTATTTACATTTATGGTATGAGTGGTGACACATTTTGTTTACATGAAGAATAAAAAATAACAAATAGACTACATACCTACCTAAGTCAAAACATGAAATTATACTGGAAGCAAACACTGCATAATTGAGCATTCATTCAATTTATTTACCTACCTACTCTAACAAAATCCAGCTTAATTTTCAACAATCAAATCAAAATTCCAAAGGTATCAGTTTAGGATAAAGGTCTTCAGGGGTGGGAATCGAACCCACGATCTAGCCTTTGCAAGGCAGGTGTGCTACCTTCCAAGCTAACTAGGCTGGCAGATATTTATAAATTTATCACCCATAGTAAAATTTATCACCCATAGTAAATGGTAGTCATGAAATTCCGTCACAATCATGGCTTCTGCTACATCACATCACCATAATACATGTTTAGCATGGCCTTTTATCTTTCAACCAAAATCATACCTAAGAAACCCAGCTAAGCATAATATTTAATAGGATAAGGAAAGTCGTGTGATGTTCACACCAGATTTTTTTTTCTGCAGGAGAAGCGCAGAATATAACGTCTAAAACTATTTCGTCTATTTTGGAGACGGTCTCCGAAAGTTATTTCTTTGGAGACTCTCGTCTATTGGAGCGCATCGCTGGCTGTTGAGTGTACTGTCGCTTAGACGCTTAGTCATAGTCATAGTGACATAGGAAGGTATTATAATTAGGAAGGTATTTGTTTCACCGGGTCTGACTGACTATGTTTAAGCGTCCAAGCGACAGTACACTCAACAGCCAGCGATGCGCTCCAATAGACGAGAGTCCCCAAAGAAATAACTTTCGGAGACCGTCTCCAAAATAGACGAAATCGTTTTAGACAGATCACTAAGGTTAAGCAACGGTGTGTTTGGTATCTATCTAGATGGGTGATCATCTGAGCAATCACGTGGTTCTAATTTCGCCGCTTGAAATCCCGCTGAGAAATAGCGAAAAAAAATCTGTTCATCCCGCTTGTCACCAGGGGGGTGTTTTAACCCCAGTTTTTTTTTTTTTTTTTTTTTTTACTCTTTGGTGGGGTTTACTTGGATTTGTCCTTTTAGCAAATTTAGACGTTATTAAACCATATTTCGCGAATTTCAAGGACCTATACCTTTGTTTCTTTCAGTATAGGATTATACTCGTATTAGCGGTGCGACTTGAATATCGCCACTAGTCAAAACACAGAACATGTCAGAATATTCAGTACAGTAATCAGTAATTCAGTATGTGAGTTCAGTGTTTATCGTGTAGACGTGAGTTTCTTTATAGTCGTCGTGTTTTCCCCTTTAACAAAAATTAATATTAAATTTAATTTTTATTCCCATTTTTATCGGATATTTTTTCGAATATCGGATATTTCAATCTTTAAATGAAACAGACAGTAGGTATAAACAGGGCAAAACCTATAAAATAATAAAAAATAAATAATTATTTACCAGTGTGGTTTAACTGTTTACATAGCTTGTTATTACTTCTCAACATATTTTGTACAACTATTCACTCATACACACATTTACAATATACAATTGTCCATACGTATAGATCATTGGCTAAAAACAACAAATTTTATACTCAAAGGACCTCAAAAAGGATACTTCCAGATTTCCACCCATTTCCCGACTTGGAGAATTTGGACTGATTGAACTGATTCCAAAATTTCAGACTGAACTGATTTCTTTCTTCCGTTGGACTGTAATAAAAAATAAATAATTATTTACCAGTGTGGTTTAACTGTTTACATAGCTTGTTATTACTTCTCAACATATTTTGTACAACTATTCATTCATACACACATTTACAATATACAATTGTTCATATGTATAGACCATTGGCTAAAAACAACAAATTAATTTTATACTCAAAGGACCTCAAAAGGGATACTTCCAGATTTCCACCCATTTCCCGATTTGGAGAATTTGGACTGATTGAACTAATTCCAATATTTCAGACTGTTTTCTTTCTTCCGTTGGACTGTAGACTGTAGTGTATGTAATTAAAATTACCAATGTTATGCTTAGCTCAGCTGGTACCTGGTAGTGATTTTGCAAGAAAATCTATCAGTCACTCTCTTTGTCCATCTGTTGAAGAGTTTGTCTTGTCAAGTAGGAATATTTTGCTATGAACTAAATCTGTTCTGAGTATCCACGCACGATATTTGTCAATGTCAATTGAATTCAATTGAGTACTGACTAAGTACTAAGTTGCTCTTGGTTCTGCAATGCTTCTGGACTGTTGTTAATGTTTGCTTTACTTCCCATGTTAGAGACAACTTCAGATCATTGCTATCCATCATATCTTTGTGTTGATAATCGTGGCGTAGGTACCTATTGATTTTTTGTCAGTTTCCTTGGTAGGTACGAATCGTACAACAATTGGTTCTGGGTTGTATGTTTGTACAGTTGTTTGTTTCAAGTATGCTTGTTTCTTTGTGTATTGTTCTAGTTTATCCCCGGCCATTTCCTTTTGCTGAATTTTCTTCTTGAATAGAACAGTTGCGCTTACTTGGGTCACGTTTCAAAGTCACAGAGCAGGAAAAATGAGGGCCAACGGAATTTTTCTTTTTCTTCTACGACTTCTAGAAACCGAGATAAATCGATTTAAAAAATAACGGTAAATCGTGAACTTTGACGTCACGGCATACGCTCCCGTAGGCGATGACGTCACAACAAGTTATTTTTCGGAGTTTTGATCTCAGATTTGGATTTTTTCCAACTTTTTACATAGGAATCGACCATTTATTTATAATTTTTACCCATTTGCAACTGCTCCATTGTTTCTTTCAAGTATGCTTGTTTCTTTGTGTAGGTATTGTTCTAGTTTATCCCCGGCCAATTCCTTTTGCTGAATCTTCTTCTTGAATTCCTTGTTTTCCTCTTCGAGTTATGTACTTGTGATTTTCATTTATAACACTGATATTGTTCCAAATCTGAATCATTTCCTGTCAATCATAAGTCATTCTAAATCTAAATGACTCTTCTACAAACAAGTCATCCGAAATGAGGCTTTTGACAAAAAATCGGATGATTCTCACGATAAGTAGGAACAGACTGAACATCAACATACTACTGGCTAGTCTGGCTACTGCAACTGCACTATGTAATCTAATCTCCTTTCTCTTCACGTACTTTCGCTACTCTCTGCCAGGAAGAGGATGTTCTTTTCATTTTACCGTACTCCACACCGACCGCGTCTGAACACGGGAAAAGTTGAATCTCAAATGAAATAAAAGCGTGTAAAAAATTTAATATCCTCTTCTACAGCTACTACTAAAATCTGCATATTTATCTCACATGTGGGTAGGTGCGTGCCCAGATGGATAATCTTGGTATTGGATCTGCTTCTAATTAGTCATCACAAGTTGTTATCAGTAATATGACCTTGGTCCTTACCTGTATTGCTAAACCCCCCTCCCTTGATCCAAATATACAGGCTTGTCCTGGTAACTGGTCTTGAAATACATTTGGTTGTAATAGACAGCGTTCTAATCGCAGATTTGAACGAACCGTAACAGTATAGGTATGGGATTCACGAGTACAGTTGGTCCAAAGTTTGGCTTGCCAAAACGATGCGACACGCGACACAGCATACTCAATCCTAGATTGATCTCAATTCTGAGTTGGTAAACTTGATCCAAATATACAGGCTTGTCCTGGTAACTGGTCTTGAAATACATTTGGTTGTAATAGACAGCGTTCTAATCGCAGATTTGAACGTACCGTGACAGTATACATAGGTATGGGATTCACGGGTACAGTTGGTCCAAAGCTTGGGTTGCCAAAACGACGCGACACAGCATACTCAATCCTAGATTGATCTCAATTCTGAGTTGGTAAATCCCGCTCTAAGAATCTTGAAACGTACGTAATTTTGAAATTGAAATGATCAGACTTTGTGAAATACCCTGTTCTTTGTACCTACCTGCCTACAGTAACTAGTTATCTAAATATTCTGAATGTATAGGCCTGGTTGTTATTCTGGGTATAGTATAGACCTAGTGGTTTGCTTCTGGGTTCTGGGTATTCCAGAGTAACCTGAGTAATTATTGCTGATGATTCTTTAACTGGACCTGGTTCTTTGTCTTTCTGGACTGAGTGCTTCTCAAACTGGGCAAATGGAAACAATGTTGATTTATTGAATTTGCCATAGGAAAATGTTGAAGTTTTGAATTAACATAGGAAAATGTTGATATTTTTTGAGAAAAGAGACAATGATTTTTCGAGGGAAGATGGGAAAATGTTCTATTTTTAAAGGAACTTGTTGAGCACATAAAGGAAGATAGAACAAGCAGGGTCCGTCCCTCCGGGAATTTTTTAGCCCGTAGTTTATTCGATCTGTCGATCATGGTTCTCTCTTCGATTTCGGGACGATAAGACCATAGCAGTTACAGTTCCCTCTGTCAAACCTCTTAAAAAAAAAATCTCTTTTCTCCCTCAGGATGGATGCAGACGCGACGAGTGAACGCATTATTGACGACGAAATCTCCATCACGGAATCTGACGAAGAAGATCCCGATGACCTTGAAGACCATTCCATGCGGATGCAAGCGGACCAGCCTCCCCTGCCGGGAGACCCGGGTTCGGACCCGCTCGTGGTCAAAACTACCAAGGGGCGGATACGCGGCATAACGCTGACCGCGCCGACCGGGAAACAGGTCGATGCGTGGCTTGGGATACCGTACGCACAGAAGCCAATAGGTGAGTTACAGTTGTGTAAACTACACGCAAGGTCCTAAAATTTTGTTATACCATGTTATTTTTAACCCATAAAATAAACGAGACCTTGTTTAGACTGCTGGGGTAAAGGGACTTTTCAGTCCTATTTGGGCAGGGCTAAGAGGATATAAACAATGTCTATTCTGTTAATAAATTTATTTAATTTAGACATCCTTTGTAAATACTAAAAGTATTCTACTGTGTTCTATTCCAGGCAACCTCCGGTTTCGTCATCCGCAGTCAAAACGTGTTTTGGCACTAAAAACTGACCATCGAAAATTTGAGCCGATTACATTACTTTCCTTCCTATAGGATAAGGAAAGTAAAAATGGGACAAAAATATGTTTGTTTTTTTTTTTACCTACTCCGAGATTAAATAAATTTAATTTCCAAACGGTGGTTTCGAGTTGGACTGTCCGAAGGTTTAGGAGATTTATTTATCATTATTCTCCATTTAGGGGTTTTTATTAAGTTACCTAGGTACCTAGTTTTTCCCCCCTGTGGTAAAGCAGAGCCTTTTCATCAAAACTACTTTTTTTTTTTTTTTTGAGGAGGAAAATCTTTTTGACTTCTCTAGTATAGCTAGAGGGTATGCTGGAGTCACAGCTCAGGGTATGGTGTTTCGCCCTTCTGTGGCACCATTCTTGGCCGCTCAACCCGCTAAAAACCTCCCCGCTCTTCTTTGTTATTCCCGGAACAACGGTGGTAGTTCGTCAGGATACTCTTTAGGTTGTTCACTACTACTGTGAATATCACAGTATCACAGCCTCCTTTGCAGTTAATTTCCATTTTTCACTAACCTTTTCAACACTGGTACCTAATGCCGCCACTGGTCGCCACTCTATTAAAATAGCTACTCGATTGTCCTTACGATGCTGAGTGCACTCCGTATTTCAAGCACAGAGCCGAAAAAACTTCGACCCCGCCGGGAATCGAAGCCGGGATTTCCAACGTGCAAGCCTAGTGCCATAATGATAACAAAGCGACCATTGAGGGCTGCTCCAATGCTCCATTAAAAACTTCTTCACTGCTCAGAGTGATCAGGAATGTTCCCACGCAATAATATAATTTTCACAACAATGTCTCGAAAATCGACATCGGAATTTGATCATAGGGAACCGTAAAATCGATTCGGTCATCTGTGTATAAAATTAGAAATCGCCAAACCTTTTGGGACGCGTTGACCCCAAAAAAATGATTCCCCTACAACGTAAAACTAAATGAAATCGGTATCACAGTATTTAACGAAACTCTATGCTGTGTCACACGGTTGTAAAAAAAAGTCTCTTGTAGGTACCTAGGTGTTCTTTAGCAAAAAAAAAATAAAATAATAATAATAATAATAATAAATAAAGTGTCCGACCCTCCAAATTATGGTTCTCTAGATTAGGTATGTCGTATGTAGGTACCTACCTCATAAATCAATAAATCTTTGAAATGATGCTTTTGTGAACGCTATAGCCGATCCCGAGTTGCAACTAGCAGTTCGTCTGGCCGGAAAGAAGACTACAACTGAGGCTCTAGCAAAAAAAAAAACTGTTAATCCTTAGGAGAACTCACTTCTTTTGCTGACAAATACAATTAGGTAATACCTAAAAATAGGAAATATGTTAATCCTTAGGAGAACTCACTTCTTTTGCTGACAAATACAATTAGGTAATACCTAAAAATAGGAAATACATATTACCATATTGTTTCTTGTTCAATTTTTTGCCTTTGCCCTCTATACCCTCTCTCGGTATCAGACACTCTGCCTACTACCTACCTGTTTGTTGTGTAATCCAGTTCAGAATATTATCATTAAGGAGCAATATCCAATTTCGCCGATGGGCCTTTTTAGGACGTGAAATAGATATGAATTAAATTGATGCCAGGGGCAAGGTAAAACTCAGATCTTTGACAATATAGTGTGCCTGAAGGCATGTGATTTGTTCCAATCCACTCGACCCCAAATGTTAAATTAAAAAAAAAATCAACAGGTGTAAGTTTACCGTGGTAAACGCCGCTCAGCCAAACTAGTAAATATGGGTAATAAAGTTATTTTGTTCCAATCCACTCGACCCCAAATGTTAAATTAAAAAAAAAATCAACAGGTGTAAGTTTACCGTGGTAAACGCCGCTCAGCCAAATAGTTTACATGTAGTTTACATGTAAACTATACCCATCCTCTTCTTAGAATACTACTTGTTTTACCTATTTGCTCCTTTTTTACTTTCCTTATCCTATAGGAAGGAAAGTAATGTAATCGGGTCAAATTTTCGATGGTCAGTTTTTAATGCCAAAACACGTTTTGAGGACCCTAGAGCCTAAATCCAAAGTTTCAGCCATTGATCCGTGTGTGTGTCTGTCTAATAATTAACACGTGTGGACCTCGTTGTTTTCTTCGTTATCCTTATCAGAAATTATTTCGTCACTTCACTAACATTAGTAACATTACCTACCGCGTACCCCGCGCGGTAATAATGAAACCAATTGTCATCACTAGAACTTGGTATCAAAAGTAACCCTTGTCAAGTTGAACCAATCACTAGTGCGCCATGGTATCCCTCCCCTGGGTTGGTGTCCTGCTAGGGGCCACTCTTGTGTCCTGCACATTTCATCCTGCGCCTAAACATACGAGTATCACAGCGCTGGATCTAACCGACTTTGTACTGAAAGAAATGAAGCTTATCTCTCGGAATATAACAGATCCGATGTGGCTATTTGTAAAGAATGATTCTCACCCTCAACACAGACAAGATATCAACCTGGTCAACTTCTACAGGGAGATGGGACAGCAGTTCTCTCGTCTGGGCGATGTCCAAGTACTATCCCCGTCCGTTGCAAACTATTCCTACTCGTGGCGTATCATGACCATGTTAGGACAACTGGTGGAGATGTACTATAGCAAATTCAAAGCACAGCTGGGACGCACAGACTACAATCTGTGGCGCAAGTCATGGCTTGAGTTCTGTCATATGATTCTGTATGATAAGAACAGTGGTGAGCTCACCTCAGTACCACATATGATGGACAGGATCAGCAGTGTACTGGTTGATAGGGATAACTTCTATCTGGATGTGTATAAGGTAAAACATTGTTCTTCACATAAAAGCGAAGCTCTACTTGTAACGAACCAATGCATTCTACCTAGTTATAACCCTTGTCTTTAGCTCTATTCAGGTGAATTGTGGGTACACTACCACTAGTGTGGCTACACACAATAATGGAGCTCCAAGGGTTAGGTGGTAGAGAACGCCTCCGGCTTTAACCTCGCCTAGTGGATACCTTCCACTCAAGAGTCTAAATATTAATTCATACAGGTTGTTTAACCACACGTGTCCTCTATACCGGATGTTTCAGGAGTTGGAGGGCTCGATCTGCAGTACCGAGATGTCTCCCCAGCAACTCATTTACAACCTGTATTCCACACTACAGGTGACACAAGTGAAGGCATACGTTATGATGCAATTCTCTTGGACTCTGCTACATTTGTATGGAAAAGGTAAGAACCTGTGTCTTCATCATACTCCCCCTAGGTCTCTACGTATCACTCAAGTTCAGATACGTTGTGCGTGGTTGATATCTGGACGGGTGATCGTCTGCTGGAGTAAAGGGACTTTTCAGTCCTATGCGAGCAGTCTTCTTCTTTTTCTTCACCCCCTCCCGTGTACAAACGGGGTCGGCGTTTTTCGTCAGCCTCTCAATCAGCCCTAACTAGAGTGATTGCTTTGGGCTGACATTGGGTGTTGGATGCCCTTCGCACTCAACCTTTGCTATATCTTTAGCAATAGCAAGAAGGGAAATTTAGGCTGGTATACTCCCTGTTTAAAGTCCCCCAGCCAGACTAAGCTGGTCTACTCCCTGTTTAACGTCCCCTTGCCAGACAAAGTCCTATACGAGAAGTATAATTGTGGATTGCAGGTAATTTCACGACAGAGACCGAGCTGCTACAAGCACAGTTCAAGGAGCGACTAGTACAACAGATGGGAACAGTGCAAGCTGCCATGTCCTCCACTAGTAATATGGTGTACAAGTGTGACCCCAAAGCACATATCCAGGGTCAAACCTACACCCAGCTCACTATGCTACTACAGGTTCGAACCCCGTCCTAGTACATTTTAGAATAGCTGGTCCGTTCCTAGAACGAACCTTATCTTGAAGAGGTTTGATAGAGGGAACTGGTAAAACAGAGGGCCTTGTCGAAAAGAGGAAGCCAACCAACCGTTCCGAGAGCAAACTTTATCTGTTGAGAATAAAGTTCGTCCCGGGTGGGAATCGAACCCAGAACCTCCGGTGTGCAAGCTCAGTGCGATACCCACTTGGCCACGGAAGTTGCTTGCATACCCTAAATCAACCTCGGATAAAGAACGGTGTGGGGTTTATTTTCGACTCAATAGCAATTTGAAATTTTTAATAAAAATTTCTCATGTTATCTCGTATTTTCTGACCCCGGGTCTCGAACCCCCACCCTTCTGATTGCAGGGCTATTTGGTGAACGTGGTAGATCTGAATGGTGAGGCTTCCTGTAGAAGTAAGTGCGCTGCGTATTCATTGGTGCCCAGACAGTATGATTGTTACAAGAACGAGTTCTGTGCTAGACAGAAGCGGTGTGAAGGCACAATATTGAATTGTCAGTTTTATGATTCAGACATGACCCTATGTGCCAGTCCTGTAAGTTTATTCTTAGCTTGAGCTCCTAATTCAATTTTTTTAATCTCTTTACATTGACGGGATTGAAAACCAAATTGAATTATTAACAGGTGCATAAATAACATTTAACAATAGTTCATGCAAAATACACAAGTTAAATAAACTTCGACCCCGCTGGGAATCAATCCCGAGATCTTTGAAAACCAAATTGAATTATTAACAGGTGCATAAATAACATTTAACAATAGTTCATGCAAAATACACAAGTTAAATAAACTTCGACCCCTCTGGGAATCAATCCCGAGATCTTGGGAACTTTGAATTTAATTTCTTTAAAATCTATCTTGATTTTCGTTGATAATCGCCAAGGGCGTTAGTACGTTATAATTTTATCTCCCATTTCCCAATGGATCACTCAACGCAACGTTGTGCTTGGTTAGTAGTTGGATGGGTGACCATCTGGGCGATCTCGTAAGTTTTATTCATTGCTTTGTTTTTGTTTTAATTTCAGAAAAGTGCAAACTCAACACGCAGATATGAATGGATTCAATATGAGAATGGAGTAACATTAGGCAAGAAATCTCACTGCCTCACATTTGAAGATACGGTAAGATTTATTATTTTTTTGCCTTATGGGTCGGTCAGCTTTTGTATTGCGAATTTACGCAAAAACACATTATAGATAACACACATGATCACGAGTAAATACATAAATACTCGTATCTCTCTTCGATTTCGGGACGATAAGACCATAGCAGTTACAGTTCCCTCTGTCAAACCTCTTTAAAAAAAAAATCATTTGATCCAAATAAATACATAAATACTCGTACGACGGACGCAATACAAAAACTGACGATGCCGTAAAGCGATATCGGTTATCAAAAAAACCAAGTATGCGAAGTAGAGATAAAGTTTCCATCTCTCCCTTAATGTTGATATGAAGCTTCATTAAGTTACTGAGTCTTCAATATATTACCTATCTGTTGTTTTATCACACGAGGCTTGCACGCCGGAGGTCCCGGGTTCGATTCCCGGTAGAGTCAAAGTTTCTGTGCTTGGAGTTCCGATTGCACTCAGCCTCGTATGGACAATTGAGTAGCTACTTTAATCGAGCGCCCAGTAGCGGCATTACCATTGTAAAAACATTTTGGAAATTGGTTGCAAAGGAGGCACTTAGTATATCCCCAGAATGTGTGAAAAAACTCTGCTTTATAGTAAAAGAATTTGAGATTTGATTGAATATGATGTTTGATTACAGGTTGACTCATGGTGGAGAATTTATATTCCCCCACACCATTGTACCTATTGTATGTGTCTATGTGATGCTAAGGATAACCCAAGATCAGATCGCTACTGGAGTCTAAGACCTGTAGAGAGTGATATCTCTAATAATAAGTAAGTAGTGTTTACCTACACATTGAACTCGTTATCGTTTTATTATTGAGATTTATTTATGGACAGAAACTATATCAATTAGAGTTCAGGGTTCCCCCCCCCCTTTTAGGCGCTTTAACACTACAGACAGTAGGTCGTTCGCGTCCCTATAAGGTTTCATTTTTCATTTGTTATTTCAATATGAGTGCACCTCAAACTCCAAGCACAGAACCGAAGAAACTTCGACCCACCGGAAATCAAATCCGGGACCTCACGCCGCGGCGTGCAAACCTAGTATGATACCCATTCGGCCACAGAGTTTGCTTTTCATCCCATAGTGTAGTGGTCACTGCGCTCGCCTTGTACGCGGGAGACCCGGTCGGACCAGCTATTCTAAAATGTACTAGGACGGGGTTCGAACCTGTAGTAGCATAGTGAGCTGGGTGTAGGTTTGACCCTGGATATGTGTCTTGGGATCACACTTGTACACCATATTACTAGTGGAGGACATAGCAGCTTGCACTGTTCCCATCTGTTGTACTAGTCGCTCCTTGAACTGTGCTTGTAGCAGCTCGGTCTCTGTCGTGAAATTACCTGCAAACCAAAATTATACTTCTCGTATAGGACTGAAAAGTAAAGGGACTTTTCAGTCCTATTCTGGCAGGATAAACAAGGTATATTCTGTTCGGAGAATGAATCTCACCTGCTTAGGATGATTCGCTCAAACCCGCAACCTACCTTCCAATTCCAAGTTAACTCTACTGGATAAAATATATTTAAAAAAAAAAAAAGACAATTTAGATTTGACTTTCAACTAAGAAAATTTGATGAGCTATTTATAGTCAGATTCCTATCATCAGACCAAAAACGCAAGAGATCTTAATTGTCTTTTTAATTTTATTTCGTGAAGATTCTTGTTTTTTTTTAAAAAAATATTTTTTGAATTAATATTTAAATTACAATAGTTTACCTGGGACTATTTATAGTCAGATTCCTATCATCAGACCAAAAACGCAAGAGATCTTAATTGTCTTTTTAATTTTATTTCGTGAAGATTCTTGTTTAAAAAAATATTTTTTGAATTAATATTTAAATTACAATAGTTTACCTGGGGTTTTCCATATTGGCATCCGTGTTGGAATTTCCAAACCAGAAGCTCTTGTGTACAAATAGTTGCCCAGTCTCATAATCAAATTGAGTAGCTCTCACTTCCAGATTCAAATGACTTCCCAATAGTCGGAACCGAATACCTGACAACAAGCAAATACATTGTAATAATTATCTCAAATTCTTTATGGTAAAGCAGAGCTTTGGATATGACAGTTGTTGCAGCTTCAGCTATAGCCAAATGGTGATGGCAGAATAAAGGAAGGATATCTTTTTTTTTCCTGTCATACACCGGGGTGATGGTCTCTAGCCATGTTTAATTGGCTTGTTCTGAACCGCAGTCAAACATTGGGAGAACTTGTGACTGTTCTTTAAAAGCATTATAAGGTGCCTCAGCCCGTCGCTTTGGAAAGTGTGGGGTGGAAAAAGCTTCAGACCTAAGTCTCTCAGATGGTCTGAGCGTGAGTGCTCGGCACAAAGCGTGAGTGCTCGGCACAAAGCGTGAGTGCTCGGCACAAAGCGTGAGTGCTCGGACAAAGCGTGAGGGCTTCGGCACAAAGCGTGAGTGCTCGGCACAATACTTTTAGGATTGGATTTTTACTTTCCTTATCCTATAGGAAGGAAAGTAATGTAATCCGGTCAAATTTTCGATGGTCAGTTTTTAGTGCCAAAACGTTTTGAGGTCCCTAGAGCCTAAATACAAAGTTTCAGCCATTGGTCCGTGTGTCTCCTGTCTGTAAACAAAATATCTCGAGAACGGTAAGAGCTAGAGACTTGAAATTTGGTATGTATCTTTCAAATGTGACAAGAATGCGACACACAAAATATCTCGAGAACGGTAAGAGCTAGAGACTTGAAATTTGGTATGTAGCTGTCAAATGTGACAAGGATGCGACACAAAACTTTTTGTTTTGGTTAAGACCGGTGCAACGGTTGGCGGCATTTTACCGCTTTTTGGCGGTTTTCGGTGTAATTTAACAATATCTCGGGAACGGTATAAGCTAGAGACTTGAAATTTGGTATGTAGTTCACAAATGTCACAAGGATGCAACACAAAACGTTTGGTTCAGATGGTTGTTGCGGTTGGCGGTATTTTGACCGCTTTTGAATAATTTCTGATAAGGATAACGAAGAAAACAACGAGGTCCACACGTGTTAATTATTAATTATTATTGGAAATATTATTTTTTTTCTTTCACAGCTCACGATTTCAGCACTATATATTTAAATGGGTAATAACTGCTTAATCTCAATTAATGTCTTGTAATTATTTAAGAATACATTGAATTAATAGTTCCACATTTTCATTACATTTTATTTATATCTTTATTATTTTTATTTATATTTACTCGTACTTTATTCAGATTTTCTCATCAAACTAGACTTAAAAACATAGACAGGGAAAAATAATGAATTAATTGGAGACTTGAAAATGGCAATAAAAATAGACAATAGGTAAAAATTAGAACAATTTATTAGAATTGATAAAATCGGAAAACAAAATAAAGAAGCAAACAATATTTATGTACTTAGATTATGAAATTAATTCTAGATTATTCGAATTTTCGTTAAAACTCTCAATAGTAACACGATTGTGCCTAGTTATAAACATGGAACTATTGATTATGTTATTATTAGTCTCGTAGTGTGGCTATGGCGTATTTAAAGTTGAACAGGTGGATACCTATGTTGTTAAACTTGGGTGGTTATTTGTTATGAAACTTGAACGCTGATGAAACTAAAAAACTTCACGATGATAAGAAACGAAACACAAACAAAGAAATAAGAAATATGGATGATAGTATATCAACACAAGAACACAACACACTAATGGTTTCTATTTGCTTGATCATAGCGTTCTGTTCTGTGGCCCGGGTATAGTCTGTACTTCTACTTCTATTACTATTAGTCTTGTACATACCTTCACTTTGTCAAGATAATAAAAACATTAAACTACCTACAATTCAGTGGTCGTCAAAGATTCTATTTTTCTGAGACCTCTTTCTATTTTTTTCACTCGAGACCTCAACCATTTTTCCTTCACTCGAGACCTCAAAGATTGACTCCAACACACAAACCTCTACTTCACAACCCGCTCCGAATATCAAGTTTGATAAGTACACTCTGGAGAACTTTGCCACCTCAGATGTTCTATTGCATACCTAGATTTTCACTTGACTGTCGTTAACACTTCAATAGTATGTAGTAACTCGATACATATACAATGTACATAATATACATGGTATACATGTACATTGTACATATGTAGGTACTATGTACGTTTGACTTTAGTAGGTACTCGGACCTTGCTACCGCCTCAGTGTAGTGGTCAAGACTCTTGCCTGACTATAAGGAGGGTGTCGGTTCAATCCCAACCGAGGCATGGAATTTTAACCTCAACGTCTAAGCTAAGGAGTAAATTTCGCGCGTTGTAATATTTTTGCTGCTAAATTTCATACAAATCAGACAAACCGTTCAAGAGTTGTTGTGAGAAACGAACAACAACAGATATAAAGAGATAAACTGACAAAAGGCACACAAGATCTCATCAGGTCGCAGTGACATAGAGCTTGAATAGCCGATGACCCTTCTTATACCAATACCAACACACCAACAGACAAAGGACAAACTGATTTTCGATCATTGGTTAGGCTAAAAATCAACAAACTGTTTATTTACATTTTACATATTAGCTTGCTGTTGATTAGATTAGACGACCAAGGCGCTAGGATCAGACGGACCAAACACTTGATTATCATATTATTCTATTACAGTCGAACCTGGATAAACGAGAAACCTGGATAAACAAGAAATTTTCAAATCCCCTTCATTTTCGGGTGAATGGATTCAATATGAGAATGGAGTAACATTAGGCAAGAAATCTCACTGCCTCACATTTGAAGATACGGTAAGATTTATTACGTTTTTGGTCTGATGATAGGAATCTGACTATAAATAGCTCATCAAATTTTCTTAGTTGAAAGTCAAATCTAAATTGTCTTTTTTTTTAAATATATTTTATCCAGTAGAGTTAACTTGGAATTGAAAGGTAGATTGCGGGTTTGAGCGATTCATCCTAAGCAGGTGAGATTCATTCTCCGAACAGAATATACCTTGTTTATCCTGCCAGAATAGGACTGAAAAGTCCCTTTACTTTTCGCAGTTTAAACACGGCCTTGTATATTTCAGTGGTAATAAATCACACATAACTTTACCCAACTATGTCTCTTATTACAGAACGCTGCTCAATGTGGATAATCTGGATGTACCTACAGTCTCCTCAGCGCCATCTCGCATAGACTCAGTACCAGACTCTTATCTTCTCTTCACTAACTCAGATCTGGATCGTGACGTAGGTCAGACCACACTCCCCTACATAGACATACAGCCAGTTACTACAGAACCATTGAGTCCCCTATCCGGTGCGGGTGTGTATCATAAGAGTATGCCGGGGTATGGAGGGTATGTAGCGCCGCGACTGTTTACATACGATGCATCTGAGTTTCTATCGCCTGATATATTCAGGTCTAAGAAATAGAGAGATACGCGTCTGAGAATCTCTAACCTCCCTCGGAACGACCTATGTCTTTTCTATTGAAATTGGGAAACCTTGAGGTTAGAGCGAAATCTGAGTTTCTATCGCCTGATATATTCAGGTCTAAGAAATAGAGAGATACGCGTCTGAGAATCTCTAACCTCCCTCGGAACGACCTACCTATGTCTTTGCTATTGAAATTGGGAAACCTTGAGGTTAGAGCGAGTCTCTAGTATCTTGACCATCTTATGCCACAATGATGATCCTGCTGTCTGAGCACTATCACTAGCACTCTGAGTATCATGACTGTAAGGCGTGGCGTTTAGTTTAGGCAGAGTACGCCCGGTACCACATGATACGATGCATTGTAACGGAGCCCCTGGCCATAGGAGTGTAGCTTCATGAATAGCTACAGCAGCTGGATTGTTCACTGTCATACCACCGTCCTAATGGGAGAAACGTAGGAACATTAAACAAACGCAGAGCATTTTACAAGCTTCAGTAAGTACATTCTAAGAACGATTAGAAAATGCAAAAAGACAGTTAGGTAGGTATAATAAATTGTTCCGAACAAACGCCAAAAAGGAACTGTAACTGCTAAGGTCTTATCGTCCCGAAATCGAAGACAGAAGGAGGACAGGATAGGAGAAAGCCAGCCGTTCTGAGAACAAAACTAACCTGTTTAGGATAAAATCCCCCCCCGGACGGGAATGCCCCGCGACCTGGCACTTACAAGGCAGACGCTCTACCCTACAAGGTTATTAGACTGTTTGGTAAAATCCTCACTTAGCTAAATAAAATAGGTATCAAAAGCCTTGGAAGCCAGCACACAATTTAATTTTAAATTTATTGAACTTTTATTAAAATTTAATTAATTTATTTTCTATCAATTTGTTGTTGCAGCCGTTTCCGTTTTTGCAAATTTGCAAAAAAATCTGATAAGAATGTTTGTAAACAAAAATCAGCTGTTTGAAAAATCTGTATCGTATGAACGAAACCTCTTTGTAATTTTCAGTGGCGGACCCACGAATCGAAAATCAAAAAATTTGGGAGAATTGTAGGTACCGCGAATACCTAGTATCGATCTACTTTCAAGTTTTTCGTTTTCACATTGAAATTTGTATAAGTTTAGTCATGTTTTACCACACTTTTCCACTATACTTTTAATTATTGTAATTTCTATTAGACGTCAGTCAGCACACACGATTGGATGTAAGGCTCGAATCAAGCTTACAAATTCATCAATAGTTACGAAACACGTACGGCCATACCTTGTCATGATTTACTACCGTGGAGACAACTGAGAGCTGTGGAGAATCAAATCACAGGTTATTATTTTCTTAATATTTTGACTCCGGAAGCTTTACTTGCACTGTCGTGGAAGCCAGCAATCATATTGTAAGTAAATACTCGGATGCCTGTAGGAAAATAATCTAATGATCAATTCCATTGCATTAGAAAACAACAAATTTCTTAATATACTTTCCAAATGCGAAAATCTAGTGGGTCTCTTACTTTTGAAGGTTCTTCTAATGCTGTCGATTGTCCTCACGAGGCTGAGTGCACCCCGAACTCCAAGTAAGTACAGAGCCAAAAAACTTCAACACCGCCGGAAATCAAACCCTGGACCTCCAGCATTCAAGCCTTTCCCGGTACGATCCAAGTTTTTTCAATACCGTGATGACGTTTCCCGGTTCTTTCCGCCCTGTGCTGAGAGTTCGGAGTTCACTCAGCCTCGTGAGGATAACTGAGTAGCTATTTATTTTATTTCTACTCACCTTAGGACATTTCCTCTGTCTGTTGGTCTGAATCATGGGTGTCTCTCCGATATATTCTCGTAGGAACGTCTCAAACTTATCCGTATCGTAGTAAGCATGGCGTAGTAACATACTATCCTAATACTACGCATTGGTATACGCCAGAAACCCAGTAAAGAATGGAACCCAGACCCTTTCAACCTCTCAGTCTCTTGGACTTTTTTACGAGATACCTAAATTGACGAAAATATTATTGTAGAGTTGACAATCATATATTTCTACATCTAGCGCAAGATAAGGGAGTCTGAGACCTGTAGAGAGTGATATCTCTAATAATAAGTAAGTATATACATCTATCAAGTACAACCCAACATCACATCGCTTAGAGGGAAGTGACCAACTCAAACCGCATAGGAGCTCAGCAAAAAGCTCTATGCTCTTTGTTCTCCGCTCCACTCTGGTTTTAGCCTTAGTTAAATTGCATTGTATAGAAGGGAGTACCTTTGATTTTTATGCCTAGTCAAGAGTTAAATCATCTATTGTGTAGTAACCTTTGCATTTCTAAAACGCCTCCCTTCCTCTTCTTTGTATTATTCTGAAAACCCCGACTGATTTCACTGTCATTAATATCTTAAGCAATAGATAAGATTTGTGCATTGTCATTATAATAGTGTATTTATGCTAGAAACATGGTGTATACTAAACTAGAAACTAAGTATCATTCCTTCAAGATGTTTAAAATGAAATTTTAAGCATTTCTATTGCAATCAGCGTGTTTCGAACTTCCTTTATCAGCGAAGAAAAAAAAAAGTGGTTGAGCCCCATTCACTTTTATTGTACAATTACCTACTTGCTTTCTTTTCGTTAGTCAGACTTTTTTACCCGATGCTCAACTGCTTTGTGAAAAATAAAAGTAAAAAGCCAGAATCTCTCAATACTATCGTAGTATACAGTCGATGTTATTGACTTTTGTATGTCACGGTTTTAGTAGTAACCTCCGGGTAAAGCCAGAATCTCTCAATACTATCGTAGTATACAGTCGATGTTATTGACTTTTGTATGTCACGGTTTTAGTAGTAACCTCCGGGTATATACGCTAGATGTTAGTCTCAATATTTTTTTTAATTTTTATAGTTTTTTCTGAGATAATAAAAAAAAATCATGAGAATCACCAATTGTAACAATGGAGGTCTTAATCGTCCCAAAATAGAAGAGATAAGGCAGGCAGAATAGGAGAAGCCGTTCCGAGAACGAACCTTATCTGTTTGTATTCTCGGAGACGGTTCCGGCGTGTTCTCCAAGTATTCTCAGAGATTTACAAACACTTCAATATGAGGTTGTAAACCTGAGCCTAAGATAAGTCATTAAAAATCAGTATAAGTTCGCCATTATACCCTTATATTTGTCTAATTTCTCATTTGAAAATAAAATCTTTCCAAACAGTATTCTCGGAGACGGTTCCGGCGTGTTCTCCAAGTATTCTCAGAGATTTACAAACACTTCAATATGAGGTTGTAAACCTGAGCCTAAAATAAGTCATTAAAAATCAGTATAAGTTCGCCATTATATCCTTGTATTTGTCTAATTTCTCATTTGAAAATAAAATCTTTCCAAACTTGTATCTTCTTTGAAGAAACAAACATGATTTGCTTGTAATTTATTGCTTCCTTTTTAATTTTCACAGCATTTCGCGTTTTGACATCGCGTCGTAGCAATTGTTATATTTATAATGGTTATACCTACAAGGTTTCTTTCTTTCATAAATGACGACATAACTTTTCTGCAAACGCGGGGGTAAGAACATTGAAAAATCAGTATTACTTTCAGGAAGTGTTTACTTTTCATTAGGTAATTCAATAATATATTTTATCAATAATAATTCAGTGTATAAATAAAATAAAAATAACTTACAATGAAGTCAATTATCACAATGAAATAACCAGGCTAGGGGTGTTACAAATATTTCCAACCTTCTACCAGTTCACTGAAGTTGAGCAAAGTTGTGCATGGTTGGTATCTGAATGGGGATGACCTTCTGACTGCTGACGAATTTTTAGGTGCACTCAGCCTCGCGAGGAAATCGCAGTCAAAGGCTAAATTTGAAGACAGCTTCTCAAAAAAGAAAAAAAATCACAGGTGTAAGAACATCGGAAATTTTTGTTACCTCTGGCCTTCACAGGGTTATAATCAAATAAAATAAAACATTAAAACAAAATAATACCAATAAAAAATCATCAACATAATAATTTCATAGAAAAACTACTGGGCCACCATCCCTCTATAATCCAAGGCCGAGTGAACTTAACACCGAGTGTGCAATATGAATTAGATACTTATTAGTTAAACATGGAAAGAACTAGGTCGTTCTACATCTAATATTTCACCTAAGAAACGCATGCAGCAAAACTAGCAGGAAAAAAAACGCACTTTGGTTTAGTACCTAAAAAGAAAAAAAAGAAGAACAAAATAAATTAAATTATCAATTGATCTTCAGTTGGGCGGAAGAGCCACGGAAGAATGTAAAGCCTTACAAAAGTAAAAAACACTTTCATTCATCACTAGTATAGCTCGCTATACTGTAGTAATAGAAAGTAAAAATAACATACAGCAAACATATTACAAGTGATAAAATCATAGAGTACATAGACTCTGAGTTTCGCAGTTCATAAGGTACCAGTACCTACACTGTAGACTTTTTTCGCTAGACTTGGTCTCTTTTCGCTAGACTTGGTCTCACGAGACCATTCTACATAATCTACCAAGTTCGTAAAGTAGTGTACACACTACACAGGTCATAGAGCGCTCTATACTCTACCGAAAAAGTAAATAAAATGGTATCACTATTGTAAAACAAAACCAGGTAAAGCTAGAAAATAAGTGTACCACTGCTATAATGAAAAATTAATAGAACACCGAACTAAATAAAGCTTAGTTTAAGGCGCGAACAACATTTATTAACATGTTAAAGCGCCTTATTCGAAAAAAAGTAGTTTATTTCAGGAACATGAACATAATACTAACTTTATCCTAAACAGATAAGGTTCGTTCTAAGAACGGCTGGTTTTCTCCTATCCTGTCCTTCATTCTCTCTTCCGATTTGGGATGATAAGACCTTAGCCCAAACATGATTTGCTTGTAATTTATTGCTTCCTTTTTAATTTTCACAGCATTTCGCGTTTTGACATCGCGTCGTAGCAATTGTTATATAATGGTTAGACCTACAAGGTTTTTTTCTTTTATAAATGACGACATAACTTTTCTGCAAACGCGGGGGTAAGAACATTAAAAATCAGTATTACTTTCAGGAAGTATTTACTTTTCATTAGGTAATTCAATATATTTCATCAATAATAATTCAGTGTATAAATAAAATAAAAATAACTTACAATGAAGTCAATTATCACAATGAAATAACCAGACTAGGGGTGTTACAAATATTTCCAACCTTCTACCAGTTCACTGAAGTTGAGCAAAGTTGTGCATGGTTGGTATCTGAATGGGGATGACCTTCTGACTGCTGACGAATTTTTAGGTGCACTCAGCCTCGTGAGGAAATCGCAGTCAAAGGCTAAATTTGAAGACAGCTTCTCAAAAAAAAAAGAAAAAAAAATCACAGGTGTAAGAACATCGGAAATTTTTGTTACCTCTGGCCTCCACAGGGTTATAATAAAATAAAATAAAACAAAACAAAATAATAGAAATTTTTGTCGATGGTGGGATTCGAACCCGGGACCTTCTGCATGGCAAGCAAGCACGTTACCACTGGACCAACCGTGCCCCCAAGACTCTATGAATCAATAGGAGCCAGATTGTGTTATTATCATTTGAATCATCCCTTGGCGATAGTTATGTCACTTCTAAAACTAAATTCCCTACACAAATTTTTGTCGATGGTGGGATTCGAACCCGGGACCTTCTGCATGGCAAGCAAGCACGTTACCACTGGACCAACCGTGCCCCCAAGACCCTATGAATCAATAGGAGCCAGATTGTGTTATTCTTATTATCATCCCTTGGCGTTAGTTATGTCACTTCTAAAACTCAATTCCCTACAGAGGAATATTTACCTTCAGGAATTCCCACAGTAGAGAGTAGAATAGATCCAGTACTAACACCACAGATGTAATCAAACATGTCAGATATGCGACGTCCAGAGATTTGCTCCAACTTGCGAAGTAGTTCTATCACAGCAATGCCTCTGTAAATAGAAAATAAAGAAGATTTAAAATTAGTGAGAGGGAGGGAGGAAACAGAATAGAATAGGGGAAAAGAGAAGAGAGATAAGAGTCAATTCTATGCTCTTTTTTTTCCGCTTGGAACTTGGCCTCGTTCTTCCTGATGTAGATATCCGTGTCTAGACGAAGCTGAGCTAACTTCTCCGGGCGAGTCTCATCTAGATCTGGAACCTCGGACAGGTAAGGGTTAAACCGGTAGTAGACACCCTGGGGTAGTAGATCCGATAGACATGTGTGAACACCTGGGGGGGGAGATGAGATGAGAATGGGTTAAACTAGTGGTGCAGTGAAAATTATGAACACTAAATTCAGCAGAGTAAAATTCGGGAAACTGAAGAGATCACTCAGAAAAAGAGTTCCCATGAAACTACCAAAGGCCCGATTAGAACGCACGTCTTTCATTTTATTTGGTGAATAATTTTGGGCCTTATGCACCAAGAGCCAATCATTATTTTACCTGAAAACCTCGAAATCTTCCATCTTTCTCGAAAATGTTTTTTTTTTTTTTTTTTTTTTTGACAGAATCCATTTTTTTAATGGATGGAGGGGTCTCGTTTTTCTTGCTCGAAAATGATACCTAATTACTTACTAAAGAATCCCTTTACCTCATCAGCCTAAACATGGAGCAGAACATGGTTTTGAGTTAGATTAAAAATTCCTGTGTCCCTTACCTAATACCTCCACCATCTATGGATAGAATTCTAATACCCCTCCCAGGCAAAGGTTCACTATAGCCGAGTATGGCCAATGCTTCTCGTATAACTTGATGTAGTGCCTCGTCTGTATGACTCTCCCTTGTCCGGAGACAGCTGTACCCACCAGTAGGGAGGGAGGGGGGTTTAGCAATACAGGTAAGGACCAAGGTCATATTACTGATAACAACTTGTGATGACTTATTAGAAGCAGATCCAATACCAAGATTATCCATCTGAGCTCGCACCTACCCACATGTGAGATGAATATGCAGAATATGCAGATCTTAGTAGTAGCTGTAGAAGAGGATATTAAATTTTTTACGCGCTTTTATTTCATTTGAGATTCAACTTTTCCCGTGTTCAGACGCGGTCGGTGTTTCGGTCAAGAAGGTGGAGTACGGTAAAATGAAAAGAACATCCTCTTCCTGGCAGAGAGTAGCGAAAGTACGTGAACTTCGTGAAGAGAAAGGAGATTAGATTACATAGTGCAGTTGCAGTAGCCAGTAGTATGTTGATGTTCAGCCTGTTCCTACTTATTGTGAGAATCATCCGATTTTTTGTCAAAAGACTCATTGCGGATGACTTGTTTGTAGAAGAGTCATTTAGATTTAGAATGACTTATGATTGACAGGAAATGATTCAGATTTGGAACAATATGAGTGTTATAAATGAAAATCACAAGTACATAACTCGAAGAGTAAAACAAGGAATTCAAGAAGAAGATTCAGCAAAAGGAATTGGCCGGGGATAAACTAGAACAATACACAAAGAAACAAGCATACTTGAAACAAACAACTGTACAAACACACAACCCAGAACCAATTGTCGTACAATTCGTACCAAGGAAACTGACAAAAAATCAATAGGTACCTACGCTACGTTAATATTATCACACAAAGATAGGATGGATAGCAATGATCTGAAGTTGTCTCTAACATGGGAAGTAAAGCAAACATTAACAACAGTCCAGAAGCATTGCAGAACCAAGAGCGATCTAACAAGGTTTTGCAAAACAACTACAGAAGATACTAATATCAAGGACATGTAATTTTCTTGCAAAATCACTACCAGGTACCAGCTGAGCTAAGCATAACATTGGTAATTTTAGTATCGTGCAAATGATTGATTCCGTGACTGGCTGATGCGGGGCCCACTCAGCCTCGTGAGGAAAATGAATAGCTATGGAATAAAAAAGTGCATAGCAACCGGTGCCAGCATAGTAGGTAAACATTGAGTGCTGGATTATTGAGTAATTTGGAAAATCCTATAAAGCTGCAGTGAGCACCAAAGTTGTGATATAAAAACACAAAGAAACGGCATTTATTTGTGTTGTTTGTCATTTATTTCTCCCTATGACTGGATGTTATTTATATTCAATTATCCCCTCTCTCCCACAGGATCATGGTGGGCATTCGTTTCATCAAACTCAACAAGGTAGTTCACCTACAAATCCGTCAGGCTACGCTTCTACCCAAACTCCTCACTAATACCAGTACAGCAGAGTGGATACCTGTGAATCCTATGGACGTTTCAGATCGTAGAACAGTCGAAGGATTGGACTTTCATAAGATGACCTTTGAGAAGAGAGCACTCGATCTAGACGACTTGAAAAAACTCCTCACTAATACCAGTACAGCAGAGTGGATACCTGTAAATCCTATGGACGTTTCAGATCGTAGAACAGTCGAAGGATTGGACTATCATAAGATGACCTTTGAGAAGAGAGCACTCGATCTAGACGACTTGAAGAAAATCATAGAGTACATAGACTCTGAGTTTCGCAGTTCATAAGGTACCAGTACCTACACTGTAGACTTTTTTCGCTAGACTTGGTCTCACGAGACCATTCTACATAATCTACCAAGTTCGTAAAGTAGTGTACACACTACACAGGTCATAGAGCGCTCTATACCATTTGAGTGTTCTTTTACCCTAACTTTTACAATATCTCTAACCATTTTGTCGCTATAGCTGAAAACCGCCAAAAAACGGTCAAAATCTGTCAAAAAGCGGTCAAAATACCGCCACCGTCTAGAGGGAAGTGACCAACTCAAACCGCATAGGAGCTCAGCAAAAAGCTCTATGCTCTTTGTTCTCCGCTCCACTCTGGTTTTAGCCTTGGTTAAATTGCATTGTATAGAAGGGAGTACCTTTGATTTTTATGCCTAGTCAAGAGTTAAATCATCTAATGTGTAACCTTTGCATTTCTAAAACGCCTCCCTTCCTCTTTCTTTGTATTATTCCGAAAACCCCGACTGATTTCACTGTCATTAATATGTTAAGCAATAGATAAGATTTGTGCATTGTCATTATAATAGTGTATGTATGCTAGAAACATGGTGTATACTAAACTAGAAACTAAGTATCATTCCTTCAAGGTGTTTAAAAAATGAAAAAATCACCACTGCTCCATTATTTCCAAGGAAGGGGCAAATAATGAAAAGAAAACCCTTTCCTTCGGAATAAGATGACCTTTTTCTAAGACACCTTGTATTATACGTATACGTCATATCAGTCATATGGGATTTTAGTATACGTCATTGTTAGTACACCGTGTATATTGTATAAAACATTTATTTCAGAAATAATGGAAATTTTATTCACCATCAATAGGGGGAATGAAAAACAGATCGCTTTTTTGGCGGCATTTTACCGCTTTTTGGCGGTTTTCTGTGTAATTTAACAATATCTCGGGAATGGTATGAGCTAGAGACTTGAAATTTGGTATACAGTTCACAAATGTGACAAGGATGCAACACAAAACGATTGGTTGAGATGGTTGCTGCGCTTGGCGGTATTTTGACCGCTTTTGGACAGATTTTTTTGTTTACAATATTAGTAAAACAAAAAAAAGCGATCTGCTGAAGATGTCGTAACTGGCGAAACCCGGTATGGTAGCGAATAAAATAATATTGTAAAACAAAAAAAGCGATCTGTTTTTCATTCCCCCTATTGATTTTAATTTGTTTTACCAAGTGTTGTGTATACCCTTGAAAGTTCTAACTTTTTAATATTAGAAATTTTATATTTTATTTTATTTTAAGAAAAAAATTTCAAGTGAAAATCCATCTGCTGAGTGTTATTTAGTCGTGATTATTCAATCTAGGTAGTTCAGATCTGTTTTTCATTCCCCCTATTGATTTTAATTTGTTTTACCAAGTGTTGTGTATACCCTTGAAAGTTCTAACTTTTTAATAGGGTATAATGTATTTTATTGGTTCACTAAACAAGTTCAAGTTGGAAGACAAGTGTTTTATTTTTATTTATTTTTTTTAAAGAAAAATGCCAGCTTGAATGTTAACTAGAAAAACCTGAAAAACAAAGACGGTATCTTCAAGACAACATGAACTTTTAGTAGGTACCCACTCATAAAAATATATATCTCAAATTCCATGCTTCGTTTGGGGTTGAACCATGACCTCCTGTTTACCAGGACTGTAATAATTCTTTGAAGTTCTGCAAAATATATCTGCCTTTTTGGTTCTCCTTATCAAGCTTGAACTAGAAAAACCTGAAAAACAAAGACGGTATATTCAAGACAACATGAACTTTTAGTAGGTACCCATTCATAAAAATATAAATCTCAAATTCCATGCTTCGTTTGGGGTTGAACCATGACCTCCTGTTTACCAGGCAAGAGCCTCGATTTATGAATTGGAAGACATTAAAAAAAAAAAAAAAAATGTCAGCTTGAATGTTAACTAGAAAAACCTGAAAAGCAAAGACGGTATATTCAAGACAACATGAACTTTTAGTAGGTATAGGTACCCACTCAAAAAAATATATATCTCAAATTCCATGCTTCGTTTGGGGTTGAACCATGACCTCCTGTTTACTCGTACCAGACAAGAGCCTTGATTTATGAAAACGCTATACTTACCCACGGGAGTGAATTCGTTACCTCCCCTTACTAATTTGTGAAGAAGTCCTTTATTAAAGTGTTATTATAATGGGACATCTTGTTCTGAGCTGACAGTCAAAAGTCTATACAAAAGGGTTGAACCATGACCTTCTGTTTACCAGGCAAGAGCCTTGATTTATGAAAACGCTATGCTTACTCACGGGAGTGAATTCGTTACCTCCCCTTACTAATTTGTGAAGAAGTCCTTTATTAAAGTGTTATTATAATAGGACATCTTGGTCTGAGCTGACAGTCAAAAGTCTATACAAAAGCACTAATTATACTTGGAAAACGCTATACTTACTCACGGGAGTGAATTCGTTACCTCCCCTTACTAATTTGTGAAGAAGTCCTTTATTAAAGTGTTATTATAATTGGACATCTTTAGGTCCAACTTTGCTCAACATCTTGTCAATGAAAACCATTCATTTAATCAATCAGGCACTGAGTACCTACATTTTTGCGAGGGTGGTAAAAAACTTAACATTTTAGAAAGTATCGAGATTAGAAGAGCCTCTAAAAATGCTACCTTGGCAAATTCCCAGATAGATGTCCCTTACCTAATACCTCCACCATCTATGGATAGAATTCTAATACCCCTCCCAGGCAAAGGTTCACTATAGCCGAGTATGGCCAATGCTTCTCGTATAACTTGATGTAGTGCCTCGTCTGTATGACTCTCCCTTGTCCGGAGTAAAGTAAATAAAATGGTATCACTATTGTAAAACAAAACCAGGTAAAGCTAGAAAATAAGTGTACCACTGCTATAATGAAAAATTAATAGAACACCGAACTAAATAAAGCTTAGTTTGCAGCGCGAACAACATTTATTAACATGTTAAAGCGCCTTATTCGAAAAAAATAGTTTATTTCAGGAACATGGAAATAATACTAACTTTATCCTAAACAGATAAGGTTCGTTCTAAGAACGGCTGGTTTTCTCCTATCCTGTCTTCCTTCTCTCTTCCGATTTGGGATGATAAGACCTTAGCAGTTACAGTTCCCTCGATGAAACCTCTTCAAAAGAGTTTTAGGTCAGAAGACTTAACCCTTACAGTACAGTGTCAAGAGGGTTCTAGGTTACAGATGAGCATTCCATACATACGCTCTCCGCGTCACATAGTCACTCATCTTGGCCACCAGACTTTTCTCTCGTAACAAACACTGTGTGGCCGCTTGGAACTTGGCCTCGTTCTTCCTGATGTAGATATCCGTGTCTAGACGAAGCTGAGCTAACTTCTCCGGGCGAGTCTCATCTAGATCTGGAACCTCGGACAGGTAAGGGTTAAACCGGTAGTAGACACCCTGGGGTAGTAGATCCGATAGACATGTGTGAACACCTGGGGGGGGAGATGAGATGAGAATGGGTTAAACTAGTGGTGCAGTGAAAATTATGAACACTAAATTCAGCAGAGTAAAATTCGGGAAACTGAAGAGATCACTCAGAAAAAGAGTTCCCATGAAACTACCAAAGGCCCGATTAGAACGCACGTCTTTCATTTTATTTGGTGAATAATTTTGGGCCTTATGCACCAAGAGCCAATCATTATTTTACCTGAAAACCTCGAAATCTTCCATCTATCTCCTTAACCAAAAACGAGACCTCCCTAGTGAAATATCTTAAAGGTTCACAGTGAAAGAAAAATCAGTGGTTGGGTAGAAGAGCTCCTCCAGGAAAACCCTACCTGCCACTTGAAAGAAAACGAAAAAAAAAATCTTATACTCACCCTCAGTGTCTGTAGCACTCTCTAGTATCTTGACCATCTTATGCCACAATGATGATCCTGCTGTCTGAGCACTATCACTAGCACTCTGAGTATCATGACTGTAAGGTGTGGCGTTTAGTTTAGGCAGAGTACGCCCGGTACCACATGATACGATGCATTGTAAGGGAGCCCCTGGCCATAGGAGTGTAGCTTCATGAATAGCTACAGCAGCTGGATTGTTCACTGTCATACCTCCGTCCTAATGGGAGAAACGTAGGAACATTAAACAAACGCAGAGCATTTTACAAGCTTCAGTAAGTACATTCTAAGAACGATTAGAAAATGCAAAAAGACAGTTAAGTAGGTAGGCATAATAAATTGTTCCGAACAAACGCCAAAAAGGAACTGTAACTGCTAAGGTCTTATCGTCCCGTAATCGAAGACAGAAGGAGGACAGGATAGGAGAAAGCCAGCCGTTCTGAGAACGAAACTTACCTGTTTAGGATAAAATCCCCCCCGGACGGGAATGCCCCGCGACCTGGCACTTACAAGGCAGATGCTCTACCCTACAAGTTAATTAGACTGTTTTGTAAAATCCTCACTTAGCTAAATAAAATAGGTATCACAAGCCTTGGAAGCCAGCAGTAGGTACCATGTGCCAGGGTAGAAAAATATTGGGACGCGCTTAGGAAAATGGTCAATGTTCCGACATTTGTAAATAACAACAACAACTTGGTTCACTTACCTGATGAACAAGTCCATCTAGATGAAACTCGTCAAATATGGAAGGTGCAGCCGATGATGCCCTCACTGCTTGCCACATAGCGTACTTATGATCTCCCATGTATTGGGATTTGCGTTCGTACGGAATGCAATAGTTACGAAACACGTACGGCCATACCTTGTCATGATTTACTACCGTGGAGACAACTGAGAGCTGTGGAGAATCAAATCACAGGTGATTATTTTCTTAATATTTTGACTCCGGAAGCTTTACTTGCATTGTCGTGGAAGCCAGCAATCATATTGTAGGTAAATAATCTAATGATCAATTCCATTGCATTAGAAAACAATAAATTTCTTAATATACTTTCCAAATGCGAAAATCTAGTAGGTCTCTTACTTTTGAAGGTTCTTCTAATGCTGTCGATTGTCCTCACGAGGCTGAGTGCACCCCGAACTCCAAGTAAGTACAGAGCCAAAAAACTTCAACACCGCCGGAAATCAAACCCTGAACCTCTAGCATTCAAACCTTTCCCGGTACGATCCAAGTTTTTTCAATCCCGTGATGACCTTTCCCTGTGCTGAGAGTTCGGAGTTCACTCAGCCTCATGAGGATAACTGAGTAGCTATTTATTTTATTTCTACTCACTTTAGGACATTTCCTCTGTCTGTTGGTCTGAATCATGGGTGTCTCTCCGATGTATTCTCGTAGGAACGTCTCAAACTTATCCGTATCGTAGTAAGCATGGCGTAGTAACATACTGGTATAACCTGATAGTTTGTTCTGGGTGAATAGATCTGTACTTAGCGTCATGTATAACTGTAGGGCCTCATCCAGAGTTCGACCTGACGACAAACAGACAATTATTTTCGTTATTTATAACTAGTTGACTAGTGTTGGTGTGGCTATAACAACCTAGCTACCAATGATGAATAGTGTAAGTACACAAAGCAGCATAACACATGCTAGCTTGTATATCTCCCTCTACCTCCAATAATACTTTGAGTAGGTAATGAATATTTGGCATTGAATTGAGATAACAATGTATGATCTCAACATTAAAACAAGAAGGTGAATTTCACAATGTTGTGCACAATATTACGGAGAATATTGTGAAAAGATTCTCATGTATCAACTCTACAATCTTTCTTTTAGTTCATCTCTTTGTTCTTCTATAACTAGATAACGGTAAACCAGTTTAAATTTGGCAATTATGTTAAAAAAAGGGTAATGTGCCCCACAAGGTCCCCAAGAGGGCCCCTAAACAGTGAGTGCTGCTTTGATAGTTCATTGAACTAGGTACCTATCAGCATTACAGTTGGGTAACTATCCAAGTTCTTACTTACAATGTCCTTTCACCTTATGAGGCGATGTTGTTGTACTAATGTTGCAAACGTGACTATGAAAAATCCACTATCACTAAACGGGGTCAAAGAGGTTCACAATTTAATTTTAAATTTATTGAACTTTTATTAAAATTTAATTAATATTTTCTATCAATTTGTTTTGTTGTTGCAGCCGTTTCCGTTTTTGCAAATTTGCAAAAAAATCTGATAAGAATGTTTGTAAACAAAAATCAGCTGTTTGAAAAATCTGTATCGTATGAACGAAACCTCTTTGTAATTTTCAGTGGCGGATCCACGAATCGAAAATCAAAAAATTTGGGAGAATTGTAGGTACCGCGAATAGTATCGATCTACTTTCAAGTTTTTCGTTTTCACATTGAAATTTGTATAAGTTTAGTCATGTTTTACCCAACTTTTCCACTATACTTTTAATTATTGTAATTTCTATTAGACTGATAGGTAGTCTTACCTGCTTGGTTGACTCATACATCCGCATTGAACACATTTTGAAATAGTTTTGCTGCATGCCATTCCTTATTGCACTAGACTAGATTGTACTTATAAACCCTCTTCCTCTTTCTTTTCTCACTTAATTAAAAATTCTTAATTAGGCAGATACCTAATAAATTAAATAGTTACTTGATACTTTGGTAGGTACCTACTTAAAGTGATTTTTTTATATATGCAGGAACCGTTAAACTTTTGAAAAGCGCGCGAAAAAAATTGAAATTAAACTATAGTCCGGTCAAAAACGGAATAAGTCCACTGTTCAATTGCTGATTTCAATAGGTAATGTTCTTATAGAGTTTTCACAGCTCTATTTCTATTAGACTGATAGGTAGTCTTACCTGCTTGGTTGACTCATACATCCGCATTGAACACATTTTGAAATAGTTTTGCTGCATGCCATTCCTTATTGCACTAGACTAGATTGTACTTATAAACCCTCTTCCTCTTTCTTTTCTCACTTAATTAAAAATTCTTAATTAGGCAGGTACCTAATAAATTAAATAGTTACTTGATACTTTGGTAGGTACCTACTTAAAGTGATTTTTTTATATATGCAGGAACCGTTAAACTTTTGAAAAGCGCGCGAAAAAAATTGAAATTAAACTATAGTCCGGTCAAAAACGGAATAAGTCCACTGTTCAATTGCTGATTTCAATAGGTAATGTTCTTATAGAGTTTTCACAGCTCTTGCGACGAATGCGACGATCACGTACATCAAATAAAGGATGATGTATCCAACAAAACAAAGAACAATATCAAAAGTTAGTTTATAAATTGCACAAGCACACCTTGTAGGCATTTTTCAATAGGAAAAGAACATTTGAACTTTTTAGAATCAAAAACAGTAAAAGGTATTGATGATTAGGTATTATTTTGAGTTACGCACAAACTATCACAGTATAGGCAAAATAGTTACCTATAAGATTTTTGATCTGGAAATTTAGTTAATTCACTTTTTTAATTTTGCTTCTGTCTCAAAATATCTAGTTTGAACTTTGAAAAAATTGAGATCAAATGTGTATACGCTTATGTAAAAACTCACAGCCAGGCAAAAGCCTAAAAATGTTTTAAATTGTAAAGCTGATAAAATATATTATCACTCTTTTTATTGTTAATTTTTATCATCAATTTATTAATGTCACTTTCACTTTTATTTCAAAGTGTAATTTAATTATTAAATTGTTTTAGGCGAACTTTTTATTTAAGTTGTAATTTTGATGCGGTCAAAATTCTCTCTGAAAGTTGGACCGTTAATTTGAATTGCTTTTATACTCGGGCTTTGCGCAGCTACAACACACCTCCACAACGTCACGAGAGAAAATCAGAAAATTCGCGACGTAAACAATAACACATTTGTTTACTACGAATGGGGATTCTCTATTCCAATCTCAGGGCCGTTGGTTGTGACCTCGCAATACCTACTCATTCATTTATTGAATATTGCGTTCATATAATTATTTTAGTTGGAGTTCATGATGGTAAATAATATTTTTACTTTTTTATTTTCTAATACACAGTTGCGGTTGTGTGTGGATCCTATCCTAATCCTATAGGTATAGGTACCTATCTTACCAGGACTCACGACTCAGGTAGGTATGTAGGTACCAAGTTGCTGACCAGAATTCCTAATCCTATCAGCTAGGTATCAGACGACAAAACGGCTTTGATTAGAGGACATACTTACTTTTTTCGGGAGTTCGTGAAAAACGGGTTTGCACATACCAATGGATAGGTACTTTTTTCCTAATACTACGCATTGGTATACGCCAGAAACCCAGTAAAGAATGGAACCCAGACCCTTTCAACCTCTCAGTCTCTTGGACAGTGATAGTGATGCTAAAGAGTTGAATCAATGCCAATGAACTTGTACAATATCTTGAGTTGTGGAGGAACGTAGTAGTACCTACATAATGTAGATGGTAGGAATTCGAGAAACAGGAAACATTATAAAAACCGTGTCGGTATAATATGAGAATCAAAACTTCTGCGTAGATTCTGTATTGTGTGTTTGATACTGGTAACTCGTGATGGTGTCGTTAAATAAGTTGCGAGATACCTAGGTAGGTACTACACAGAATTTTGGTTATTTTCGTCGCGGCAGACATGCCACAAACAAAGTTTTCCAAACAATTATCAATGTCCTTTGAACAATATTGTTAGTCCAATCGGCCCTGTTCTAAAAAATGTACTTCAATAAAGCACCAAATTTAGTCATCAATGAATTACAAAAAACATCCTCAATCCGCAATAATGCGTAGGTACACAGAGAAAAAAGTATTATAGGTAGGTTAGTAAACACTTAGGTAAGTATAGGTAGTATGTATTATATTATAAAATATGTAAGTCTGTCTAGGAGTAAACAACCTCTCCCAAATGTGTCCCACTATAATAATTATTATTATCAATCACAGCACAATAAATATCAGTAAATGCACGAATAATTGTTTGACAAGTGATTCTCAACCTCTTGAAACAAACCCATGATGGTAGTTTTGATACATCCACTACAGGTACCACGTATATACTATAGTGAGTAATGAGTATAGTGGCTATAGGAATAGTTTATTCGTTTATTATGATTATGAGAAATTTGAAACATCGATTATTCATAATAGAAAATAGTTCACAATGACATGGAAGATTTAAAGTTTTTAAACCCCTAGAATCCCTATGTCCGGAGAAGAATCTTCACTCCTCCCTCCTTCACGGCATAGATCCTAGCACTCGGATACCGAGTAATGTGATCTACAAGCTCCTCAGTACGCTTCAACTTAGCTGGTACAGTCTGAGCATTGGCTATGGAAGACAGAATGTGGCATGTTGCTGATAGGATGCTCATCTGAAAATGAAAGACATAAAGTTTGGGTTTCATTATTTTCCAGACATGGGCCATAATTGTTGAAGTTTCCAAAAGATCACTACAATTTAAGCAACCTTGTAGGTTGTAGGTACCTATGTGGTTGTGGGAAATGGGAAATTTGACACATCCACTAGAAATTACATTTACCTACTCTTGTGTAGCTAATATGACATGGGCAATTTGGCTCATCCACTGTAGTATATACGTATTATATGATTGTTTCTAATGGAATCGACCAAAAAAGATAATGTATACCTATATACCTAACATACCTATACCATGACATTAGCCATATCTTCCTGCTAGAAACAGATATGTACCTACCTATAGTGATCATTTACAAGACACGATTTAACGATTATTATCCCAGACCCACAAGTTTGGAAGTGCTGCTGTTTTCTGTAAACTCCATGACTCTATTCTCATTGACAATCAAAACAAATTTCGCGTATAGTTTTTGTCAAAACACAAAACAGCGGATCACGCCACTTTTCTTATCTCACAACATGTTTATCTGATGAATATAGTGTTTGAGTCTAGGCTAGGGTGTTTACCCATATCTGATTAACTGTGTAGCGTCATGTACTCTCTTCCACCTAACCTGACACGCGCCATCCGCGGTTTACGATGAAAATGAATCATCAGACATCAAGAGTGTTGCTGTAAACTTGTTTTCATAGATACAAAAACAGAATATTTATTCATATTGACTGATGTACTAATTTGCATTACCTATGGACATATTTATCTAATGGGTCACATGGTAACAGTTGCATTGAAAACTATTGTAGGTCCATATCTGATTAAGTGTGTAGCGTCATGTACTCTCTTCCACCTAACCTGACACGCGCCATCCGCGGTTTACGATGAAAATGAATCATTCAAGACTGTTGCTGTAAACTTGTTTTGTAACTCATACATAGATACAAAAACAGAATATTTATTCATATTGACTGATGTAGGTATATACTAATTTGCATTAGGTACCTGTGTACAACTGTACATATTTATCTAATGGGTCACATGGTAACATATTAGTTGCATTGAAAACTATTGTATATTTGTTGACTGCATTATTCATACAAACATCATCCGATTAAATTAATACCACGCGTGGATAGTTTGCATGAAATGTATCATCAAAACAAGATTGCTGAAAACATCACACCATACACGCTATTTCCATACATACCACCGTAATATCAACAGGTCTACTTGATGCCTCAATTTAGCTTTGGACGCTTAGACGCTTTGGTATTCCGGGAATTGCCAGTATGAATAAAACTAGTCATTTTATTGCTGATTGCTAGCAATATGATCAGTACGCTTCAACTTAGCTGGTACAGTCTGAGCATTGGCTATGGAAGACAGAATGTGGCATGTTGCTGATAGGATGCTCATCTGAAGATGAAAGACATAAAGTTTGGGTTTCATTATTTTCCAGACACGGGCTATAATTGTTGAAGTTTCCAAAAGATTACTAAAGTTAAGCAACCTTGCAGGTTGTAGGTACCTATGTGGTTGTGATCTAAAAGAATAAAAATTAAATGAAATAGGAAACCAACTAGGACTGTCTGATGAATAAGGTGTGTTTCACATACATTTTTTTTCTCTCTCTCAAAAAGTCTGCACACTAGAAACTAACCTTTGATACTCCTGTCTGAGATGATTGCCACTGCTGAATTTTATCAGGGTGTACTTCTTCCACTGTGTGTGGTAATGGAGTAGTCTTGATTACTTTCTTGACATTATTTGGAGTAAGTCGTGCAGTTTTTGGACCTTGCACTGTTTTCTTTGTACTGTCTTGACTATCCAATGTCAAGTTTTGGAAATGTATTCCAAACATGGATGCAGGCGTGTATTTCTGCAGCAGACTAATCCATTCCTTGCTGAGTTCAAATATAGCATGCTTCTCACTTGATGCTTTGTTAAGACTTATGCAGGCGTGTATTTCTGCAGCAGACTAATCCATTCCTTGCTGAGTTCAAATATAGCATGCTTCTCACTCGATGCTTTGTTAAGACTCGAGCTCTGGACTGGAGAAGTTTTTGCTAGATATTCTTTGAGTTGGTTAAGGAGTTTCCATTGGTTGTTGACTGAATTCATTGCCTGATGAGTAGAACCACCATTCAATGGAACAGCCAACTTTCTGGCTTTGAAACTGAAATGTCTTGTACAAAACAAAAGGTGAACCAAGTATTAACTTTGACTTTAAGAACCTACGAATAATTTTCAAACCTCTCCACACCAACTACACAAACACAATTAACTCTGTAAATCAACTTGAATAAGGAAAAATGAAAAATATGTCAATCTGACTATAAAATCGGGGAAAACAATGATGTTTGTTTGTAAGTACATATTGTTGTTTTCATAAACTACAAATAGTACCTAAAAAAGATTAAAGTAGGTAAAAAGAGTCGGAAATGCGTATTCTGCCGTAGATACATAGGTATTGTAGGTTCACTAACTAATTGAAAAATTTCCAATATAGTACCTAGGTATAGGTGCCTATTCTAGAGGTAGACAAATCTTTACCTATCTCTAATAGAATACCTATAGGTAGGTAATAACCAAACTCAGTGGTGTGTAGTGGTTAGCGCGGTGGACTTCGGATCTGGAGGTTGGTGGTTCGAGTCCAAGTCAAGCCATAAAATTTGGCGTAGTGCATTAAGCAGGGAACGACATTTGTGACAAGCATTTATGCTTAACACAATTGAAATTTCTATAGGTAGGTAATATAGATTTATTTATTTATAAAGCAGGAACAGGAATACGAGTTACCGTCAAAAGCATTCATAAAAATATTGTTCATATAGTTTCATACGCATACCTACCTCGTTACTATGACTTATCTGGTTCATAACAACCTCTTTGTTGGAATCGAACCCTGACGTAGACCGACGTCATACGTCAAGTGTGGTACCTACACTAAGAAATCTAAGAATCGTCATCAGTCTGAGATAAGTGAATGACGACTAGACTAGGTAACAACGCACTTACCTATGTAGGTACATGATATAAATAGGTACATTTTTCTACTTTTGCCTAGGTATACGAAATTTTATTAATGCATCTCGTAGGTTTTTCCAGGTGTTACGTACTCGTACTTGATCTACGAGAGCTCTGTAGTGTTTCTATAGGTAGTTTCTATAGGTAGGGCAGCCGCGGTTTAAGGGAAAGGGGCAATAATTCCTCAATCTTTTTCTTTCTGACCTTGGTTTTTGAATTACCAATTTGCATCCGAAATAAATTGCGCAGCAGGCAGCAGGCGAATGGATACAACGTTTCAGATAAGCAGTCTGATCGAACTTCAAATTTCCAGCGCCGCAGGCGAAATTTTTCAAAAAGTAAGTAGATACATATGTGCCTCATGCTTGTCATGAGTTAATTTTTGACGCACCTAAGACTTAGATCTTTTTCTATACATTTCTTATCCTAATTATACCTAGTTGAACGCCGCAGGCAAATTTTTTAAAAATTTCGGTCTACAATCTTGAGGAATCCAGTCTCACCAGAAATAAAATTTTTAGCGCCGCAGGCGAAATTTTTGAAAATTTTGGTCTGTACAATCTTGAGAAATCCAGTCTCAAAAAAATTAAAAATTTCAGCGCCGCAGGCGAAATTTTTGAAAATTTTGTGTTGCCCCTTCAAGGTTGCATACTTTTTGAAATTTTCTAGGGGGGGGGGGGGGGGGTTACTCTTCCACACTAAAGGAATGTGTACTTCATTTGCTTTTGTGGATAGCAGTCTGTATGACATTGACTGGTTGACATTGGCAAGCTTCAGGCTGTGTTTATGTACAGGGCTGAGATAGGCCATCGTCGGCCTTTTTGTGTGTAAAGTTGGCGGGAAATTCGAATTTTTGTTTTTTTTTCCGCAACTTGTACAATCTGAATTCATTTTTTACTTTTTATCTTTAGTTTGCACGTTTATATTATACTTTTCATTTATATTAGCTATTAAAAACAAGCAAATTACAAAGCAAACAAAAATAAATATAAAATGAATTTTAAAAATTGCCGCCGGGACAGCTATCTCACGTCGTCCGAGCTCATCTCAGCCCTGTTCATAAACACACCCTGATTGATTAAAAAATGTAAACAAACTACGAAACCTCTTTGTGATAATGCGCGGGAAATTCAAATTTCATGCAAGTTGAATGTTGTTGGTTGTTCGTTGTTGGTTGTTGATAAAGGAAAACTGGAAAAGGCCGAAAAGGGTAAAAGGGTTTCTCTACTTTCTTTTTGAAAGTAGTAAAGTTCTGTACCTCTTTATTTTGTTATTATAGATTGCTTTAAAATGACGGGTTCTTCTGTGAATAGCTTAAATTTACTCTTAGATTACTCCTCTAGTTCTGATAGTGATAATGACTGTGATACATCCAACCATCAAACCTCTGCACAACTTTCAACTGGTAGTCAACACCAAAAAACACCCAAACAAAAGTTACCCCTAAACAAAGTTTTCCAAACAATTATCAATGTCCTTTGAACAATATTGTTAGTCCAATCGGCCCTGTTCTAAAAAATGTACTTCAATAAACCACCAAATTTAGTCATCAATGAATTACAAAAAACATCCTCAATCCGCAATAATGCGTAGGTACACAGAGAAAAGTAGTTACCCCTGCCAAATGAACTTCTGGAGAGATTCCAAGCCCCTAATCAAGTGATGGATAATCCAAATGAACATGGTGGTAGAATACGAAGCTTTCCCCATCAGAGAAATAGCTGGGCTACCTTGGTGTATATTCCGTTGCAGACGAACCTGGCAAGGTTGTATGCTATGTTGAAGGAGGAATTGAATAGTGTTGGTATCTCAGTGGAAGTCATCCCAGAACCACATCTGAGTTTGAGTAAGACATTGGTTATACCGTATCATTGGATAGATACCCTGGTTGAGACACTTGGCAACAATTTGAGACATTTGAACAGGTAGGTAACAGTTGGTCATCTTTTCTTTTTTATTACATACTATTGAAAAAAATCTACCTAGGTAATTAAAAAAAAAAACTTAAAATCACAATTTCTTTTAAATTTTGTCTATTGATTTCCAGGCTGACAATCAAGTTCAATTCAATAGAAATATTCTGCAATGAGGAGAAGACTCAACAATTTGAGACATTTGAACAGGTAGGTAACAGTTGGTCATCTTTTCTTTTTTATTACATACTATTGAAAAAAATCTACCTAGGTACTTAAAAAAAAAAAACTTAAAACCACAAATTCTTTTTAATTTTGTCTATTGATTTCCAGGCTGACAATCAAGTTCAATTCAATAGAAATATTCTGCAATGAGGAGAAGACCAGAAGTTTCATAGCCCTCGGTGCAAACTCATGTAAAACATCATTGACAAGCATTGTGCAAGCTGTGGACAAATCTGCTCAGGAATTCAAGCTCCCTACTTATTATGAGGTGAGGAAGTAATGCTTAGGAAAATCTATGTGGTTTGATGAACTGTAGACCTCATTCAAAAGGATCCCATAGTCCTTTAGGTGTTGAAGAAATTTCCATTTGGGAGCTAAGAATAAATATTTTTTTTTTTTTAAGAGGGTCCTGTAGGACCTAAAAAGTCCAATTGAGCCCAAAATAAATTGAGTGAATTTCCTTTAAATTAAAATGTTGAACATTTTTGTTATACACTTGGACATTTCATTTTAACTTTATGACCAAATGAACTGTTTTCTATCATTCCAGGAACCCAACTTCCATGCCAGCATAGCCTGGTGTCTACAAGACAAGACTGCCACACTCAAACCCCTACTCACAAAACTCGATAATATATTTACTCAGTTCAAACTAACATCTGATGAAAGCTTTCATGTTGTGACCCACATTCATATGAAAACTGGGAATAAATTCTACTCATTTCCTCTCACTTGAAACTTGAAACATTGGGATGGCTTGGAAAATTGGGATGCTGGTGTGATCCAGAATCTCAGTCTCAGTTGTCTGTATACAAATGAATCTAGGTCATCAGGGCATGAGATGATCAGTTAAATATATAAAAAGATTGTTATTGCTTGATTCCAAGTAATACATTGATCTGTTGCTATATATATTTATAAAAAACCATACTGATTGCAGGGTAAAAATAATTATTCTTTTGTCATTTTATTACAAATCTTATTTACATGCACAGAAATATAGTGTGGGTGAAATGAAATGTATTTTTACAAGTAACACCTTGGACCTTGGCTCTAATTTATTTACCTTTTTCCAATGTATTTACTCAATGTACACTGGAAAATACACTCAACTCTAGATCAAGAAATAAAGAGACCATTTTGGGCAAGTTCCCTACTTTCCTCATAAGATGTATTGTCTAAAATGAAGATTTATCATAATATGCTATTTTTTCTTGGTACCTAATTTTGGTTTGTGGACCTCTAATGCATTTCTGAAGCAAGGATCCTTCTTTGTACAGAATCCTAACAATTGTCTAAAATTCACCTGAAGTGAAGGTTTATTGAGTCTCATGTAAACTCCGTATTCCATATTTTAGATACGAATCTCCAGCTTCTAATACGTAGCAATACGTGATGCAGATACTTTTCACATACGAAAGTTATTCGCCCCCCACCCATACATATGTCCCGGCGACAGCTATCGATTTTCCCCGTCGTCTATCTTTTCCCCACCTGTGTACATCAAAATTCCATGCTGAAGTGAAGGTTTATTGAGTCTCATGTAAACTCCGTATTCCATATTTTAGATACGAATCTCCAGCTTCTAATACGTAGCAATACGTAATGCAGATACTTTTCACATACGGAAGTTATTCGCCCCCCACCCATACATATGTCCCGGCGACAGCTATCGATTTTCCCCGTCGTCTATCTTTTACCCACCTGTGTACATCAAAATTCCATAACTACTAACCACACTTCAACTCAGTTACCTGTGAACACCAAAGTGCCATGAACTACTAACCACACTTCAACTCAGTTACCTGTGAACACCAAAGTGCCATGGACTACTAACCAAACTTTCACTTGGTTGTTGTCAGGGTCCAAGATGGAGAAACCAGGTGAAGCTGGCCCATCAGGAATCGGAACTGGTAGGCCATCTCAAGAGAATACCTCTAGGCCCGGCCGAGTTGGATAATATTCGAGACCGAGCTACCCAACTCAAATAACTTAAATGTTTGCTTATCTCTTCTATATCTCATCCTTTTTCTTTTATCCAATCAGGTGAAGCTATTGTCATGGGAAATATGAAATTGCCTCGTACTGACATGTACTGGAACCCTAGTTCTGAAGTTCCAATTGTTAGTGAAAATATGAATCAAAGAAGATTTTATAAACTCAGACAAACTCTGCATTTAGTTGATGTTACTGGAAGAGAAGACGGTAACACTGACAGATTGTGAAAAGTCAGACATTTGTATGATGCAATAAGAAAAAGATGTCTTGAACTGGAATTAGAGACTAGCTTTTGCGTTGATGAACAAATGGTGCCCTTCAAAGGTTCCCTAAATATAAAACTGATAAAATAATATGTAAAAAATAAACCTAAGAAGTGGAGAGTAAAAATCTTTGTTCTAGCTGGCCAAAGTGGGCTTATCTATGATTTTATCATCTATCAAGGAGCAACAACTGAGATTGAACCAGAATATTTATACTGTGGAGTATCATGAGGTGTAGTGATGCACCTTTTAGATAGACTTTGTGTAAATGTTGGATTATACTTTGATAATTACTTTAGTTCTTATCAACTTTTCCAGTTCCTTACAAAACGATCAATATATGTAGTAGGAACTGTACGTGTAGATCGATTGGCCCATAAAAAACTGCTGTCAGACAAAGAAATGAAGAAAAAAGGACGAGGGAAAGGAAATGGTTTGAATGCTTCTTAAAGCGCCATCCTGAACTGAGCCTCAGAATCCCCCAAAATCTAACATTGTCAAGAGCGTCTCTGACTGAGGACAATATTAAGTCCTGGTTTGTAGAAATTGAGGATTATCTGAAAAATTAACAACCCCCTTGATGTTCAAAACGACCTCAGTAGAATATTTAATGCCGACGAAGCTGCCTTTTTATTAATCCAAAGGGGAACAAAGTCCTCTTTGAAAGAGGAGCAAAGAATGTATATATATAGACTATATAGCATTATAGACTATAAAATCTAATTTCATAAGAATCGGACGGATATTAGGAAGTCCACAGCATTTTGAATAGCAAAAGTCTCTTAAGGTGCTGGGTACTGGTGCGTTTACTATTAAAAATCTCTCCCTTCCGCATAAAAAAAAACCCCAGTAAAAATCACGCTCATGAAGCGAGTCCCGAGTTGCCGAGTGAACACGGGATTCGGAATGATTTGTACAAGAACTTTGTACTAGTTTGGACTTTGGAGTAAATAACTGGAAATTAGACTAATCCTGGGGCTCGTCCCGAGATTAGTATGATTTCCATCGGGAACTTTATTGGTCCAAGTAGCCCCATAAGACACGAATTAATTTCAAATGAACTGTTTTCTATCATTCCAGGAACCCAACTTCCATGCCAGCATAGCCTGGTGTCTACAAGACAAGACTGCCACACTCAAACGCCTACTCACAAAGCTCGATAATATATTTACTCAGTTCAAACTAACATCTAATGAAAGCTTTCATGTTGATGTGACTCTAAATCTAAAAACATGATGTAAACAAGATGGCGCCAACATGGGTTGCGTTATGGGGATCAGGATTCGATGCGAAATCTCCCTATTTAGTAGCAAAACCAAACCTATGAACGACTACAAGCTACTCACAGTTGCGTGTCTATGTGTGCAGTGTGATACCAGCCCAAGATGTCTGTATCATTTTTATATCTTTGGGTTTTCAGGCAGCACCAGCATTGCAAGACCCCATGCTTCTAAAGTAGTGCAACTAGGATTGCAATGTGCAAGAGGTCTAATTTATTGCTTAACTAGTTACTACGAGTAACTTGACACTTACCTAGGTCTGGTTTGATATGTGTATTGTTTTCAACTCTATGGACCAGTGGCTCCTCCTTGACATTATGTGAAGAAGCTTTGGACTTGTCATCCTCCTCCATGACTAGTTCCCACTTCACATGTACTGCTTCACTGTCACCTACACAAAGTCACAATTATTGTCCCAACTCCATTCCATACAACAAACTTTGCATTTTACTATCTAAACTTTGCAAAAGTTATCTAAGTACTCAACTCTCAACATTACAAAATAATAATAAAAACTTTTTATACTGTTGTTACACTTGTACATTTCAATAAACTAATACCCAAGGCTTTTGCCATTTGCTTGTAATGCAGAACGATCTCTTCTTTAGGTAATTTTCTTCTTTTTTTACTCATTGTAAACTCTTTTCGACCCAACCCTCCCTTCCAATCTACTATTGCATCCCTCTTAGAGCTCGTTCACACTGCGTACTATCAGATTTTTTTCTGGGCCGTTTTTTTTTTTCTGGCCCGGTTTTTTTTTCTGACACGCAATACATTTTAAATGAGAGCGTTCACACTACAGTCGTTTTCCGGAAACGGTAAAAAAAAAAAACGTCCCGGTAGATTTCAAGATCAGATTTTGTCTCTGGAAACTGAGTCTTAATCTGCTTTAAAGTAAATAAATGGTCTCTTAATTTCTTGATTCAGCAGTAGGTAGGTACTTATAACTCCCTGTTCACACTGCACGAATTTCTCTTCGCCCAAAGTTACAACTTTCTTCGTTGACAATGTGAACACACTAACTCATTTATATACGCCTCGAGACCACATGAAAAAAAAAAAAAAATCGTTTTGTCCTGTGTAAATGGGCTGTAAGTCCTTACCGAATGATACTTTTTATTCCCAACCTGGAAACCGAATCAACAACCTTGGAACTAACAGTCTGGTGGTGTATCCAACATGGTTGCCAACTTTTGATACTGAAAAGGAGAAAAAGTACGAGCATGGTTAAAGATAATTTTTCTAAGCTAAATAAATAAGGGTTATTTACCTGAGGACAGTAAAAAATAAATGACAGCATGTTGGTATAAGAAAGGCCAGCCCTATTTAGGACCTTTTTGGGGTAAAATGTCTTTTTTAATACAGAATATTCAGAATTAGTTCAAAAATAATTATGTTGATATCTATAATCTCCAGTATTGATTCGAGTTTTTGTTAAGTCCTCTCAAGAGAAACGGAAAATTTTAAATGTGTTTTTTTGTTTAGATACCTACGTGTGACCTTAGACCGAACACTCACTGCCAGCAAACTAAACTCAAAGTAACTTCCAGAAACAACCTAGTGAAGAAACTAACGAACACCTCCTGGGGAGCAAAACCATATGTGGTTAGAACTTCCGCACTTGAACTCAGGTTTTCAGCCGCTGAGCATGCAGCACCCGCATGGAAAAACTCGTCCCATGCTAAAGAGGTCATGAAGAAACTAACGAACACCTCCTGGGGAGCAAAACCACATGTGCTTAGAACTTCCGCACTTGCACTCAGCTTTTCAGCCGCTGAGTATGCAGCACCCGCATGGAAAAACTCGTCCCATGCTAAAGAGGTCGACATTGCCTTAAACGAAGCTGGACGCATAGTTAGTGGATGCATGCAACCCACACCACTGGTCAAAATCTACCCCATCTTAGGTATTGCACCGCCACGCATAAGAAGAACTGTTGCAGCCGAAACAGAAAGAATCAAACAGTTGAATGATCGCCGCCATCTGATGTTCAACCAAACTCCTGGAAACAAAAGGCTTCGATCAAGAAAAAGTTTCCTGCATACCACCAACCCACTCCTATGCTCACCTCAGGAAAGAAAAGAACAACTGTGGAAGGAATCACTTCAACCAGACCCTCCACTTGACCTGAAAGAGAACCCAGCCACTGGTTTTGATCTCCCCTTTACAACATGGAGATCACTCAACAGACTCAGAACCGGAGTATCTAGATGCAGGGAGAATCTCGTCAGATGGGGATACGCTCAAGAAGAAGACAATAAATGCGACTGCGGGGAAATACAAAACCATAACCACCTCTTAAACTGCAGCCAACTGGAAGTGGATGAACCTTGCACACAAGAAGACCTCATGCAAGCAAACCAAAAAGCCATCCACCATCCACGTTGCCAATTTCTGGAAATTCAAGATCTGATGTTCAAGTTTGTTTCCGGACACGGAAAGTAAGTAAGTAAGTTTTGTTTAGTTTGCCACTTACCTCTTGATCTTTCTCCATAAGTTCCATGTTTAGATTATCAAGTACACTTTGGAATCTCTGTCTCAATGTTTGATTCTCAATGTTCATCAGTTCTAATTCTTGCTGACGACGTTTATTCTCCAGATCACTGATCTCTTGATCCAGAGCATCCATACGAGCTTGAATGGTTTCTGTAATCACAATGAGACAAGTGTTATGCCGGTCACTCACGCTCAGACAGTCGAAACGTGTGAGGCGGATAAAATTCGACCCGGCGAGGCGGGAATCGAACCCGCCCTGCGACCTAGCGTTTACAGGGGTTCGATTTCCGGCGGGGACGAAGTTTTTTCGGCTTTGTGCTTGGAGTTCCGGGTGCACTCAGCCTCGTGAGGACAATTGAGTAGCTACCTAGCTACATACCTTTATCGAGTCGAGTAAAAGGTGTGTATGTAAAAGTGTAACACTCAGCCTCGTGAGGACAATTGAGTAGCTACCTAGCTACCTTTATCGAGTCGTGTAAAAGGTGTGTATGTAAAAGTGTAAAAAGATTGATGGTGAATGAGAATGAATAATGAAGGAGTAATGCTGTGATATCCACAAAAGTTGTAAAGAAGCTCTCCACTTTACCACAAAGATTTTATTTATGATTTGGTTCAAGTTTTATTTATTTTCTTTTACCTGTAGACAGTTGCTCCACGTTATCTTCAAAGTACTCGTTGGTATTATCATACAGACCACTGGTTCCCGCTTCCTCTACTGCCCCTGTGTATAATTCAGACTTGATACTGGATGGTTCAAATGATGAGGTGGATGGGGCTTGATCCCCGATGAACATTTCCCGATTGAACTGAGTGATGAATGAGGAGGATTGACCCCGTCCTCCGTCTGCCATACTGGTACCATCTGTAGCCCAAATGATGAGGTGGATGGGGCTTGATCCCCGATGAACATTTCCCGATTGAACTGAGTGATGAATGAGGAGGATTGACCCCGGCCTCCATCTGCCATACTGGTACCATCTGTAGCCGATTGGGAGTCTTGTTGCTAAAACAAAATACAGAGAGACATTTGTAAGCCCTGGGTCGCTGGTTCGATGGAGGGTAGAACCTTGTCACTGAAAACCAAATTACGAGCGACGTAAAAAACTCTATCAAACAGAGCAACAGTGAAAACTCTCGCTAGAATAGTTAACTTGGAGAGTAAAGTGTCTGCCTTGTAAGCGCTAAATCGCGGGTTCAATTCCCGCCCGGGGTGAATTTTAGCTTTAACATATAAGGTTTGTTCTCGGAACAACTAGGTTTCTCATGTCCTGTCTTCGTTTTCGGGACGATATTTTATTCAAGTAGCCCAATCAAGCACACATATTTTAATTGAATGTAATACATATACTTTTGTAATATTATGTTAGGAACATTTCATAATACATACAAAATGGGGGTTTCCCGTAAAGAATAATAAAAATAGTAGTGTTACCTGGAATGTGGCAGAGTCCGACAGGTGACTATCCAGTTCTCCTGAGAATCTGCTCAGTCTGCTATTGAAAACTTGTATCCTTTTGACGCCATCTTTTTTTTCCAACAAATCCACTTTTTTTTCATTATTAGCATTTGAACTAGCAAATGGAAGAAATCTGCTATTATCCTCATCCAGATCCATAATGTTGACCATATTACTAGCATCCTCTTCTTCCTCACTATCACTCACTGCTCCACCAAATATATCATGTTCCGCTATGAATACAAACAGGTAAGAATATATTCAAAGCAAACCAATCAAAGATATTGTGCTAGTTTGCTAGTACAAGAGACTAGTCTCACATTGGAAGCGTAGACGCGCGACATTTATTAGCAAAACCAAACCTATGAACAACTACAAGCTACTCACAGTTGCGCGTCTATGTGTGCAGTGTGATACCAGCCCAAGATGTCTGTATCATTTTTATATCTTTGGGTTTTCAGGCAGCACCAGCATTGCAAGACCCCATGCTTATAAAGTAGTGCAACTGGGATTGCAATGTGCAAGAGGCCTAATTTATTGCTTAACTAGTTACTACGAGTAACTTGACACTTACCTAGGTCTGGTTTGATATGTGTATTGTTTTCAACTCTATGGACCAGTGGCTCCTCCTTGACATTATGTGAAGAAGCTTTGGACTTGTCATCCTCCTCCATGACTAGTTCCCACTTCACATGTACTGCTTCACTGTCACCTACACAAAGTCACAATTATTGTCACAACTCCATTCCATACAACAAACTTTGCATTTTACTATCTAAACTTTGCAAAAGTTATCCAAGTACTCAACATTACAAAATAATAGTTACCCCTGCCAAATGAACTTCTGGAGAGATTCCAAGCCCCTAATCAAGTGATGGATAATCCAAATGAACATGGCGGTAGAATACGGACCTTTCCCCATCAGAGAAATAGCTGGGCTACCTTGGTGTATATTCCATTGCAGACAAACCTGATGCTCAGTCTGCTATTATCCTCATCCAGATCCATAATGTTGACCATATTACTAGCATCCTCTTCTTCCTCACTATCACTCACTGCTCCGCCGAATATATCATGTTCCGCTATGAATACAAACAGATAAGAATATATTCAAAGCAAACCAATCAAAGATATTGTGCTAGTTAGCTAGTACCATAGACTAGTCTCACATTTGAAGCGTAGACGCGCGACATTAGACAGATTTCGCAACGCATTTTTTTTGGGGATCGTGACGATGCTCGACGAGTTTTGGTTTCTGCGCATGACACACATTTTGGGGTTTTGAACACGGGGATCGGAGTTACGATGTTTTGGCTTGAACATGTTTTGCGAAATCTTCTCTTCCTCACATTCTTCATTGGGGGAGTAATGCCATGGGGCCACAGGAATTTCTTGTCAACCTAGGAATTGAGCAATGAGAACATTTTTTAATGGAGGTTCATAGCTACTTCCTAACTTACTTTCTTTTAATATGTCATCAAAAAGTTCCAATTGGGCAATTTTTCAGTATACTATAGGTATGACTGAAGGCTAACATTACCTACCTTATTGTCTTTCTTATTCTTGAATAATCTCTCCTCTTCTTCATCTGAAGTTCCTCTGTCATCTTCTTCCTTACAAATCATCATCTGGAAAAGAATAACAAAAATACATTGATAATAAAAAGTTTCTTATTCTTGAATAATCTCTCCTCTTCTTCATCTGAGGTTCCTCTGTCATCTTCTTCCTTGCAAATCATCATCTGGAAAAGAATAATAAAAAATACATTGATGATAAAAAGTAGGGGAAAAATAAATTAGTGGTTCAATAGGTAAACTGTAGAACTCAGAAAAATGGTCACTATGCCACATGAAAATTAATAAATAAATAAACACATAATAAATAATATAATAGATGAGAAAAATCAATCAATCAATGAAATAAATAAAAACCTTTGGACTGACTTTAATATTGTTTTACTTGTACATATGAAAAGTTTCAACTCACCTGGCAAATATCTGCAGTTTTATAGAAGTTTTTTCTGTCTATTGTCTTCAATGATTCAATGATTGTAGGCAAATCCACAACCTGGAAAAAAGACAGACATTTAAAGATATTATTAGCTACTTACAATTTGTGAAATGGATTGCAACTGCATTACTTTTAGATCTGGGCTCTCTCGGGGGCATGGTTGGTCCAGTGGTAACGCGCTTGCTTGCCATGCAGAAGGTCCCGGGTTTGAATCCCACCATCAACAAAAATTTGTACTTGTTTTATTTTTTTTTTTTTTTTTATACAATTTTTAAGGAAGTATAACCTCAAGCGTTCATTGAAGAAAGAAAGAGAAAAATCCTACTATCCTAACTTTTAGAACAATAATTCAAACATATAGGACAGCAATAATATGAGTGTTTCAGGATATGATCGTCTAATTTGCATAGTTAAAAATAGAAAGTAAAAATGAAAAGAAAATGTTGGGTTTGGGTCCACACTTCCACAGGTTGATAGTGAAATATTTATTAACATCCAGCATGCCTGACAACAGTAGTCAAACAGTGTTAAAGCATTCTCAGACAGCAACAAGCATTTCAACATAAACCTGTACTTAGTCCCATACCTAAATACCTACTTACTCATAATTATGTAGATTCATAAAACTATCAATATTTTTAGAATTTCATATTTCGATACTGCAATATCCATCATATCCGAGGCTTGTAATGTGTGTTCTGTATTGGTTGGTTTTTCATGTCAGGGGATTTAACCCTTTGCACAACTCTCCTGCTATTTCATAAAGATTTATTTAAGATTTTTGTGACCTTATCCAGATTACTTACCTATCTGAGAAATTAAATATTACCCTTCCTTCTTGGCATCTGGATCAATTGCCTAAGTATTTCTGTAACTTTTTAATTTATTTCTTTCTAGTTTTTTTTTCTCTTTTTTCTTGAGTTGTCATACCTTCTTCTAAACCCAATCCCAGCTAAAGTATGGCACTAATCCATACAGTAAAGCTCACTCCAAGGCTCATGTTTAGGGACAAACAGTCCTAAAGGATGGGTTAAGCTTCTATGAATGACTAGGATTGAACCCACGCCCTGCTGATTACCAGACAAGTGACTTGAATATTACACCAACAAGGCATGAAAAAATCAGGGTAGAAATGTGTTCAAGAGAAAGAGGATGAGGAGGAGGAGGAGGAAGAGGAGGAGGAGGAGGAATAGGAGATGGAGGAAGAAGCATAAACGTCATTCTCTAACTTAATAGACATTCTGTCTTTTAGATGTGGATCTCCCGAGTCTATTGCTTCACGTAAAACTTTGGCAGCATCCTGAAAATTAAAATTTAAAATAGTTGTACATATTGCAAATATTTCAATGGGTTGCTTTCTGGTGTTCTTGTGTTGACCCAGCACCTAAAAAAGAAGAGGTTTGATAAATTTTATGCCTTGACTTTAACGTAAACCACCAACCTCCAGATCACAAGTCTCCATGTAGGATGTCTTTTCTTTAGAGTTTGCTGGGACTAGGGTACTAACCGGAGGTAGTCGCAAGATGAATTGAGATTCTAAATCCACAACTTCTTCCCTTTTGGCCACATCTGAATCTTGGTCAAACTTTTTGTTGAAATCCATGTTGGATTGTGTCAATGATTGAATGTACTGACCAATACTTTGAATCGATAGCTGCTTATACTCTAAAAAGAAATTGAGATTGAAATCTTGACTGTACACAGATAATGTCAACTGATAAGAGATAATTTCCAATGGAAGATCCCGGTTTTCCGAAATTTCAGATTTCAGAAAGAGCAAAAAAGTTGAACTTTTGAAATGTTTACAAAATTCTACAGAGGTGAAATGAGAGCGGACTAGCTGGACCCATAGTCGCGAAAGTGAAGCATAAAATCACAGATGGGGGCCATAACTTGCGTTTGAGGCTGTGTTTATGTACTGGGCTGAGATAGGCCATTCTCGACCTTTCTTGGCGTGTGGAAAATGATGTGGTAACTTAACACAGGCTGTGTTTATGTACAGGGCTGAGATGAGCTCGGACGAGGTGAGATAGGATATTTGTTTCTACAGTTTTGCATTGGAGTGGTAACTTAAGCACAATAACAGGAGAATAGTGAAAAGTAAATTAATGTTTTAATAATGAATTATGTTTGAGTTTTTACCGACTTCTTGTTTTTTCCTCCCCTCTGCGAAATATACTAGCTTGGCAGGAGGTGTGGTTAAAACAGTGGTCTTGTAATTTATAGCAATCGAAACGTCGGAGTCGCGTCGAGACCAAAAACTTGGTTTTGTTTTAGTGCAGTTCTGTCTGGGTTTCCTCCTTGTGTATAAAAACAATTGGAAGGTACCTACTAGTCATAGTATTGCTACTTATGCAGTATAGTACCTATATGTACACTGGTACAAATAGAGCAGTTGCAATTGGGAAAAGCACTGTGGTGGGGATAAAAAAAAGTGACCACAGTGGAATATTTTGGATTAGGAAAAATTTCCATTTCACATAAATAAAATACCCCTATTGTTACCAACTGAACAAAACAATAAAAATTAGTTCATATCGAGTATGCTACGCTCTAGAGGGGAAAAAATGCAACAACTCAAAATGTCCAAAATATTGGACATGGGCCTTTAAGCATACAAACCAGTCAGCAGCTCTGGGCTTTTAGGCCTACAAAGTAAATGTCCAAAATATTGGACCCTGGGTCTTTAGGCATACAAAACGCAAAAAGTGCTTGGGCCTTTAGAGGATAAAATCACAGATGGGGGCCATAACTTGCGTTTCCGCACGGGCGGGGAGTTTATGAACAGGGTGGAAGGCTGGAAGCTGGAAGGTTAGGCTAGGCTGGTCTTGGGATTAGGAGCGCTAGAGCCTTTATTGTTTGGAGATTCTCATATAACAATGCTAGTCTGAGAACTATCAATGGAGTTCCCTATGCCAGACTCATTGATTCTAGTCCCACTGGTGAGTTTAAAGATTTACTATCGAAAAATACGGGACTCGAACCCGGGACCTTGTGCATGGCAAGCAAGCGCGTTACCACTGGGCTGACCGTGTTCTCCAAGTGTTGAGACCTCGTAAAAAGTTGTAAAATTCGTTCCTTTTGGATAAACATTTAGAACGAAATTTTTACTGTAGAAACATTTTATAATCCAGCCTTCTTCCTAGCCTTTTCCTAATGGAGGAGTTGCAATTCGGAAAATATTATTAATAAAAGGTCGATTCCTATGTAAAAAGTTGTGGAAAATCCAAATCTGAGGTCAAAACTCCGAAAAAGTAACTTTGTGACTTCCCCGTACCTGACGTCATTCTCTAACTTAATAGACATTCTGTCTTTTAGATGTGGATCTCCCGAGTCTATTGCTTCACGTAACACTTTGGCAGCATCCTGAAAATCAAAGTTTAAAATTTAAAATAGTTATACATATCCACTAGGTTCTGCCTCTTCATCGTGCCTCTCTCTTTCTCCCTCTCTCTCTCTCTCCCTCCCTCTCTCTCTCTCTCTCTCAAACTTCACCTCAAACACCTCTAGTGGGGCAACCTCTTTGTCAGCCACCAACATCCATAACTTTCTTTATATATATATTTAACTTTTCCATCTTTTGTAATGTCAAAAACTTTGTTGTATTATTATTGATGTTAATAAATGAGGCCTTTTTAAACTATTGGCATAATGGGACTTTTTAGTCTTAGCCGACAGTATAAATAGGGTATATTAAATAAATAAAACGTCATTCTCTAACTTAATAGACATTCTGTCTTTTAGATGTGGATCTCCCGAGTCTATTGCTTCACGTAAAACTTTGGCAGCATCCTAAAAATTAAAGTTTAAATTTTAAAATAGTTGTACATATTGCAAATATTTCAATGGGTTGCTTTCTGGTGTTCTTGTGTTGACCCAGCACCTAAAAAAGAAGAGGTTTGATAAATTTTATGCCTTGACCACCAACCTCCAGATCACAAGTCTCCATGTAGGATGTGTTTTCTTTAGAGTTTGCTGAGACTAGGGTACTAACCGGAGGTAGTCGCAAGATGAATTGAGATTCTAAATCCACAACTTCTTCCCTTTTGGCCACATCTGAATCTTGGTCAAACTTTTTGTTGAAATCCATGTTGGATTGTGTCAATTATTGAATGTACTGACCAATACGTTGAATCGATAGCTGCTTATACTCTAAAAAGACATTGAAATCTTGAATTTACACAGATAATGTCAACTGATAAGAGATAATTTCTAATAGAGATCCCGATTTTCCGAAATTTCAGATTTCATCCACAACTTCTTCCCTTTTGGCCACATCTGAATCTTGGTCAAACTTTTTGTTGAAATCCATGTTGGATTGTGTCAATGATTGAATGTTGTACTGACCAATACTTTGAATCGATAGCTGCTTATACTCTAAAAAGACATTGAAATCTTGACTTTACACAGATAATGTCAACTGATAAGAGAAGAGATAATTTCCTAAAGAGATCCCGATTTTCCGAAATTTCAGATTTCAATCTGAAACAGCAAAAAGTTGAACTTTTGAAATGTTTACAAAATTCCACAGAGGTGAAATGAGAGCGGACTAGCTGGACCCATAGTCGCGAAAGTGAAATAGAAGTTTTTTCTGTCTATTGTCTTCAATGATTCAATGATTGTAGGCAAATCCACAACCTGGAAAAAAGACAGACATTTAAAGATAATATTAGCTACTTACAATCTGTGAAATGGATTGCAACTGCATTACTTTTAGATCTAGGCTCTCAAACCTGCTCTCATCGCCCATCTGATGAGAGGCATACTACGGGATGGGCATGCTACGACACAGACCACAAGCGTCCAATGTAGCAGTTGTTTCATGGCTACAAAATAAAAACGGCGGTGAAACACTCATCTTTTAAACAAATAAAACCCTGCTCTTGAGTGATTATTTTATGACCACTTACCTTTGCAAAGAACATCCAATGATCCAATCTGACTTCCCCCCTATTCAAAGTTCAAGGGGGCAGACATAGATTAACAATACACCCAGAGATCTAATGTTTACAAAAACTTGACTCGTGTTAACTTATATCAGAGCTACATTTTGAGTGAGACTTATAATAAAACAAAACCAAGAGGGTTAAGTCATCCAATTGGTTGATTTTAAACTTTGGATCAAGATTAACCAAGTAGATTTCTGAGAACAATTTTTTTTTTTTTAAACAATTTTTAAGGAAGTATAACCTCAAGCATTCATTGTAGAAAGAAAGAGAAAAATCCTACTATCCTAACTTTTAGAGCAATGTATCTGGGTATTTATTTTCAAACATATAGGACAGCAATAATATGAGTGTTTCAGGATATGATGGTCTAATTTGCATAGTTAAAAATAGAAAGTAAAAATGAAAGAAAATGTTGGGTTTGGGTCCACACTTCCACAGGTTAATAGTGAAATATTTATTAACATCCAGCATGCCTGACAACAGTAGTCAAACAGTTTCAAAGCATTCTCAGACAGCAACAAGCATTTCAACATAAACCTGTACTTAGTCCCATACCTAAATACCTACTCATAATTATGTAGATACATAAAACTATCAATATTTTTCTTGGCTATTGACAAACATTGAATTTCATATTTCGCATTTCAACATAAACCTGTACTTAGTCCCATACCTAAATACCTACTTACTCATAATTATGTAGATTCATAAAACTATCAATATTTTTCTTGGCTATTGACAAACATTGAATTTCATATTTTGATACTGCAATATCCATCATATCCGAGGCTTGTGTTGTGTGTTCTGTATTGGTTGGTTTTTCATGTCAGGGGATTTAACCCTTTACACAACCCTCCTGCTATTCAACACAAGAACACCAGAAAGTAACCCGTTGAAATATTTGCAATCGAAAAACAAGTACAAATTTTTGTTGATGGTGGGATTCAAACCCGGGACCTTCTGCATGGCAAGCAAGCGCATTACCACTGGACCAACCGTGCCCCCAAGAGAGCCCAGATCTAAAAGTAATGCAGTTGCAATCCATTTCACAAATTGTAAGTAGATTACTTACCTATCTGAGAAATTAAATATTACCCTTCCTTCTTGGCATCTGGATCAATTGCCTAAGTATTTCTGTAACTTTTTAATTTCTTTCTTTGTAGTTTTTTTCTCTTTTTTCTTGAGTTGTCATACCTTATTCTAAACCCAATCCCAGCTAAAGTATGGCACTAATCCATACAGAAAAGCTCACTCCAAGGCTTATGTTTAGGGACAAACAGTCCTAAAGGATGGGTTAAGCTTCTATGAATGACTAGGATTGAACCCATGCCCTGCTGATTACCAAACAAGTGACTTGAATATTTCCTGCTATTTCATAAAGATTTATTTAAGAATTTTGTGACCTTATCCAGATTACTTACCTATCTGAGAAATTAAATATTACCCTTCCTCCTTGGGATCTGGATCGATTGTCTAAGTATTTCTGTAACTTTTTAATTTCTTTCTTTCTAGTTTTTTCCTCTCTTTTCTTGAGTTGTCATACCTTATTCTAAACCCAATCCCAGCTAAAGTATGGCACTAGTCCATACAGAAAAGCTCACTCCAAGGCTTGTGTTTAGGGACAAACAGTCCTAAAGGATGGGTTAAGCTTCTATGAATGACTAGAATTGAACCCATGCCCTGCTGATTACCAGACAAGTGACTTGAATATTACACCAACAAGGCATGAAAAAATTAGGGTAGAAATGTGTTCAAGAGAAAGAGGAGGAGGAAGAAGAGGAGGAGGAAGAAGAGGAGGAGGAGGAGGAATAGGAGAAGGAGGAAGAGGAGGAGGAGGAATAGGAGAAGGAGGAAGAAGCATAAAGTAGAAGAAAAACTTGACAATAGCTGTCAAAATTATCCTGCTGCTGTTTATTTGCCATGTTCACACCCCCACACCTCCCCCTTTGCTTTTACCTTTTCTTTCCTCTCCTTCTTCCCCTCTTTCTCCTCTCTCCTTTCTCTCCGAGGAGGAGGAGGAGGAGGAGGAAGAGGAGGAGGAGGAGGAGGAGGAGGAGGAAGAAGCATAAAGTAGAAGAAAAACTTGACAATAGCTGTCAAAATTATCCTGCTACTGTTTATTTGCTATGTTCACACCCCCACACCTCCCCCTTTGCTTTTACCTTTTTTTCCTCTCCTTCTTCCCCTCTTTCTCTCCTCTTCCTCCTTCTCTATTCCACATTAGTTTAGTTTGGACAGAAAATCCATACCAGTAGCTTTTTCACTTTTCTTTTCTCCATAGGCATGCAGATATAGATACATAGGTACCTACTATCTACATTCTACATACATATGGACATAATTATACATACCTACAGAAATAGGTAGGTACTTACCTACCTACTTAATATACAATCTTACCAAGGGAGGTGGCAGGCAGGGTAGATCAGCTAACTCCCTTATATTTTTATAAAACTCGTTGAAAACTTGAAAATAAACAAAAAAGTGCGTCACCACAAAAAAAGTGCGTCACCAATCAAATCAACCAGCTCGAGGAGGTGGTGGATCTCAAGAGCTAAACGTTTAGTTTGGTGGAAAGTCACAATCAAGCGTTTAGTAAAAAAAACTTTTATTTTGTCATTTGGTGGATTGGTTGATCAACCGGTGCAGCGGTTGTGAGTCTTATTAAAAAAAAAAACTTTTGGCTTTTCTTTCCTCTCCTTCTTCCCCTCTTTCTCCTCCCTCCTTTCTCTCCTCTTCCTCCTTCTCTATTCCACCACATTAGTTTAGTTTGGACAGAAAATCCATATCAGTAGCTTTTTCACTTTTCTTTTCTCCATAGGCATGCAGATATAGATACATAGGTACCTACTATCTACATTCTACATACATATGGACATAATTATACACACCTACAGAAATAAGTAGGTACCTACCTACTAAATATACAATCTTACCGAGGGAGGTGGCAGGTAGGGTAGATCAGCTAACTCCCTCTTTACTTATGCATAAGACCTCTCTCTCTCTCTCCCTCTCTCTCTCCCTCTCTCTCTCTCCCTCTCTCTTTCCCTCTCTCTCCCTCTCTCTCTCCCTTTCTCTCTCTCCCTTTCTCTCTCACCCTCTCTCTCCCTCTCTCTCTCCCTTTCTCTCTCTCCCTCTCTGTTCTGGCACGGATCGGTATGCGCCAAGGGTTGTTCCACTTGTAATGAGGAACATTGGACACACGTGTTTGGGCACAGACGGGTGTACCAAGAGTAGGAAACTTTGACCGGCAAAGCTTTTTTAAACATTAATACAAAAATACTTACCAGTAATGGTCACTTCCTAAACTTTGAGCTACCTCCTCACTATTTTGTAAATTCTTATTCTTGAATAATCTCTCCTCTTCTTCATCTGAGGTTCCTCTGTCATCTTCTTCCTTGCAAATCATCATCTGGAAAAGAATAACAAAAAATACATTGATGATAAAAAGAAAAAAAAAAAAAAAAAAAAAAAAAAAAAAAAAAAAAAAAATCGACCTGTAAGCTGTATAGCTGTAAGTTAGTAGCTTTTTTTTCTGAGGGGAAGGGAGTTTGAGGTTGCAAAGTATATAAAAATCCGAATATGATCAGTTGATCTCATTGTTCTTCTCTTCTTCATCTTGGAGCATGCTCAGAAACGGTGTACAAGCAGTCTCCTAGCATTCTCTAAGGTCAACACGATCCTATAGTCTGCAGCCTAAGTTATTTCTTCCGTTCCATGTAGGTAATGCCCGTAAGTCACTGTCAGACGGCCTAGCAGACCGCGCTCTATCAGACAGTTGGAAAGTGTGTGACGGAAAAAGCTCGGGACCTAGCTCTGTTAGACTTTTTGTGAGACCTGGGTCTGAAGTTTTTTCCCCCATACACATTCCTACGGGTGTATGGCCGCCATACACGCCCTACATGGACGCTACGCCACTGCCCGTAAGTCACTGTCAGACGGCCTAGCAGACCGCGGTCTATCAGACTGTCGGAAAGTGTGTGACGGAAAAAGCTTGGGAACTAGGTGTGTCAGACCGTCTGAGATATCTGGATCCTGGATCTAAAGCTTTTCCCCCCCACACACATTCCTACGGTCTGAGCGTGAGCGGCTGACCTAAGTATGTCACTTAAAGGTACTTCACATAGTACCTTTAGGGAAAGCTTTTACAAATTTGTACCTCGAACTCGAATCCCCTGGATTGAGAGTCAAACGTTTTACTTCTGGCAACTTGAATCTTGATTGATGTCTCAGTAACTTTGTGAAGCTTCAGCAAGATCTCCTAGTTTATTTGCAAATACGACTCACCAAGCGATCTCTTGTGCAGTTGTTTTATAGTTTCATAGAATGGCCGCTAGGATTCTAGGAGCTGCACAAAGTAAGTGTAGTGGATCAACGCTGCAGATATTTTGAACCAAAGCTGCAACTCCTAATAGAATGCCTTGGTTATTTATTTAAATTTGAAAGGATTACGGTCATAACTCTGGTTTCTTTTGAATTTCGTCATAGAAAATAATAAACTCCTGGGTAAATAGGTATAACTTCCAGAAATAAATGGTAGGTTAGCTTATTATTGAGTTCCTGCTGTACCCTACTTCCTACTTGGATCAATACTCTATAGTTATTGTTACTAGTCACAGTTTTTGTCATATGATTTCGTTAATTTCTTGTTGTTTGATGTTCCCACTCCAACTAGAGTTTCTAGCTTCTTATTCGCCAACACCGAAAGCTTCTCCAGCTATCATTTTTTTTCCAAGATATCACGAGTGTTTACTTACATCAATATGTTGTATAATTAGTTATGCTTCAACTAGGAGTCATCTACCCTATCATAACTATCAGTCATATTTAATTATTGTTTACTCAAACACACCACACATAGTTATTGTTACTAGTCACAGTTTTTGTCATATGATTTCGTTAATTTCTTGTTGTTTGATGTTCCCACTCCAACTAGAGTTTCTAGTTTCTTATTCGGCGACACCGAAAGCTTCTCCAGCTATCTTTTTTTTTTTCCAAGATACCACGAGTGTTTACATCAATATGTTGTACAATTAGTTATGCTTCAACTAGGAGTCATCCACCCTATCATAACTATCAGTCAGATTTAATTATTGTTTACTCAAACACAACACATACCTAATATCTGCGTGAATGTTTTGCAATGTACATAGCAAATGGGATGACCCATTCCAAGGTACAGGTATTTCCACTAGAAGTGAAAAAATTGTCCTCAAACTTTGTGAAGGTCCATATTGATAGAGTTTCAAACTTCACAGGTACTTCTGAGCTACTTTGACTGGTACTATTTACATACGTACAGACCAACTTATATTGTATCTGCAATTTACAGACTGCAGACTTGAGAGTACAGACCCCCTTATTATTCCGCCTATAAGTACCTACGTATCAGCTACGTATAACACACGAGACAGGCAAATATTTTTACTTGTGGAAGGTCAGGAAGACAAAAATATCTCTCTCTCTCTCTCTCTCTCTCTCTCTTTCTCGTCTCTTCTTTTCTCTATCCTCTTTTACATACGTGTCCATATTGATAGAGTTTCAAACTTCACAGGTACTTCTGAGCTACTTTGACTGGTACTATTTACATACGTACAGACCTATCAAGAGTTTCAAACTTCACAGGTACTTCTGAGCTACTTTGACTGGTACTATTTACATACGTACAGACCTACTTATAGGTACATACTTATATTGTATCTGCAATTTACAGACTGCAGACTTGAGAGTACAGACCCCCTTATTATTCCGCCTATAAGTACGTATAACACACGAGACAGGCAAATATTTTTACTTGTGGAAGGTCAGGAAGACAAAAATATCTTTCTCTCTCTCTCTTTCTCGTCTCTTCTTTTCTCTATCCTCCTCTCTCTCTCTTCCCTTTCTTTCTGTTGTTCTCTCTCACTCGCGTCTATTTTCTGTCTCTGTCCCCCATTCTTGTTGTATCGCGCATTTTCATGCATGCACAATCGTTTTTGTGAATTACGCAAGTCGAGATGGTCTCTCTCTCTCACATTCCCTCGCTTTTTCTGTCTCACTTTGAAAATATACAACGCACAAAATGCAAAGTTCAATGAACTTCCCCCCTCCTCTTCTGTCTGATCCCCCCTCTTCCCCTCTTGTCCATCTTCCAATGTTGGGATAGGAAAGGGTTTTTTGTATTTCGCAAGTTTTTTTTTTTTGTTTTGCTTGAATGAATCCACCAAGCGGGTAGAGGACAGAGGATATCGAGTGTCGGTACTTCTTGTTTCTTGTGAGAGCAACAAGGACGCAGACACTGTCTGTATTGTGGTTTATTTCTATATTTCAGCAACATCCAGAATGTGTGTGTAACCCTCCTCAAATGAGATATATTTTTTGCAAGCCTAACACAATATTCTGTCTACTGTGCTTCGCCTTGCCTGTGGCATGAATGGAAGTGCGTCGTTTTGTGCGATGCGATGTGTAAATTATTCATTTGTAAAAAAAAAAAAATAAAAAAAAAAAAAAAAAAATCAAAAGAGTTGAAATGAGTCACATTTTGCTTCGGATTTTTTTTTTTTTTTTTTTTCTTTCTCTCGAAAATCAGGAAGTCTCTGGAATGTCTGGAATAAAATATTAAAGAGGGCCTTGATTAAGGCAAGAATTGGCTATGGGGAATAGGTACTATGGAGACATTGGGCCTCTTTTGGAGGTCCAGCATTGCTGAATGAGCTCCTCGTGTTTACTACCTTTTTGGCCTACAGAGATTGCAATCCCGTGGCTAAGGTCTCATAGTCTTACGGGATCTATGAGCCATTTTAGAGGGAACGGGAGAATATTCTCATATGTACTATTTTTTCTCGTGTTTTCCCTAAACAATTTGGACGGAAAACCATGCATCATGCATATTTATCTCTCGTATACATATTTATGAATATGTATTTAATGATGATGATTTTCACTTTGTAATCCTTTACAATGTAATGTGGGCTATTTCAGTTAGAATTCTCTCCCCCTTGCTATATGAGTATGTCTATGGCGTATTGTTTTCATTATTGTGTTCTTGGCTGAGTGCCCTTCTACTCTGGATAGACGATGGGACGTTCCTAAACTACGCTTCATGTCGCGCGGCGGACTTCGGATCTAGAGGGTTGGTGGTTCAAGTCCATGTGAGGTCATAATTTTTGTATGGTGTATTGATTGGGGAACAGCAGTTGTGACAAGTGTCTATGGTTATCAACTTATCACAATCGAGATTTCCTTCAAGATTTCTTTGCTTCTCTGCCTGTTTCGAGAATTACTCAGAACAATAGACTGGGGCAGCACTCGGCAGCTGGTGCGGATTGCTTCGGATTTTTTTTTTTTTTTTTTTTCTTTCTCTCGAAAATCAGGAAGTCTCTGGAATGTCTGGAATAAAATATTAAAGAGGGCCTTGATTAAGGCAAGAATTGGCTATGGGGAATAGGTACTATGGAGACATTGGGCCTCTTTTGGAGGTCCAGCATTGCTGAATGAGCTCCTCGTGTTTACTACCTTTTTGGCCTACAGAGATTGCAATCCCGTGGCTAAGGTCTCATAGTCTTACGGGATCTATGAGCCATTTTAGAGGGAACGGGAGAATATTCTCATATGTACTATTTCTTCTCGTGTTTTCCCTAAACAATTTGGACGGAAAACCATGCATCATGCATATTTATCTCTCGTTTTTTATGAATATGTATTTAATGATGATGATTTTCACTTTGTAATCCTGTACAATGTAATGTGGGCTATTTCAGTTAGAATTCTCTCCCCCTTGCTATAAGTACGAGTATGTCTATGGCGTATTGTTTTCATTATTGTGTTCTTGGCTGAGTGCCCTTCTACTCTGGATTCCTAAACTACGTTCCTAAACTACGCTTCATGTAGCGCGGCGGACTTCGGATCTAGAGGTTGGTGGTTCAAGTCCATGTGAGGTCATAATTTTTGTATAGTGTATTGATTGGGGAATAGAAGTTGTGACAAGTGTCTATGGTTATCAACTTATCACAATCGAAATTTCCTGCAAGATTTCTTTGCTCCTCTGCCCGTTTCGAGAATTACTCAGAACAATAGACTGGGGCAGCACTCGGCAGCTGGTGCAGCCTTGATTTGTAAGTCCTCATCAGCTAGCCTTAAAAAAGAATTACTGGAGTATACGAGTATTGTGGAGCTATTTTGTTACATTTGTATTTTTAACTCCTTGTTTGCTCCGGGCTTCGCTAAGGAGAAGATGACGTGTTCGGGAGTCGAACCAAGAATAGTCTGTGGCTTGGGACCTGATAGTTTTCCTGGACTCCATCTCCATGGACCACGATGGGAACTCGTTATTTGCGGGGCATAACATTATACCCATTCACCATCACAATTTTATTTTCATTTATGAGTACCTATTCATTCTGTTGTAAATACGCCTAGTTTTGTACCTGACTTGCTCGCTGTAATGCATACTCAGATTTTGTTTCTGGGCGCTCAGTTAAAATATTCAACCACACAACTTGTCAAGTTACAAAGCTATGAACAGTTAAAGTGCTTCGCGTAAGATGATTCGGTTATTTTGTTGCATTGTTGCAAATGTCGGATGTGTTTGGACTACTAGGTTATATTTTCCTAATCGGGTTATAAATTGAAAAAAAAAAAGGTTTAATAATAAACACAAAATCCCATAACACAAACAAAATCCCAGTTTTCAGGTACACCAAGTTAGAAAGACATGAAAACGTACGTACTTACATTAAAATTGAATTCACAGTTTCTTTTGTCCTTATAAGGTAAAGGTTGTTTGCCATTTGATCCAAGTTGGTGCATCATCGCGTCTCGTCGGCGTGTTCTTCCGCTTGGTAAAACCTGAATATGTGACGGCAATACCGGTAACCGGTCGTCCTGAAGACGTCCATTGGTACAAGACGACTATTGGTACAATATGTCCATGGCATTCTCCTTGTTCTGGCACGGATCGGTATGCGCCAAGGGTTGTTCCACTTGTAATGAGGAACATTGGACACACGTGTTTGGGCACAGACGGGTGTACAAGAGTAGGAAACTTTGACCGAAAAAATAAACAATATAAAGAAGTTAAGAAACGTTAAGTATAGTTTGGAAATGTACGTAGGTAAGAGAGAAATACCCAAGGGAGAAAAAACAAAAATATTTCCATTTATTTATCTGGTAGGTATTGGCTTATCTTCATGTACTCCTTAGTTGTTTTTGTATTTCAGGCAATCAGTTCAGTTAGTATTTTTCAACAGAACCGAGCAAGATATTATATGGCGCGACCAACTTGACACTTTTGCTAGCAAAAATTCCAAGTAAGTCCAGTTTTTTTTCTGAGAGAACAAGGAGGGCAAAAGAGAGTGAGGATGAGTAGGAGAAAGAAAGAGAAATTAGAGACAGAGTGACAGTGTCCCCTATTTTCCATTCGCAGAATCCCCTCTTCTCAATTTTCTCTCCTAATTAATTACTAATTTTGAATCAAAATTTCATATGCATATATGTAAATCACCTTGTTTTTTGGTCTGGCTAGGGGACGTTAAATGGTCTTACCTAGACATTTTTCAAGTTTTTTTAATCTTTTTTTTTCAGTACCTACCTAAATACTTTCATTTTTATTTTTGAACCAACAAAACATACGTAGAAAAATAACACAAAAAGTAAGAACGCTTTTGATTCAAGCTCATGAGTATTATTACTATTTAACAAAATGAAAGTTATTGTAACCCTTTCAGCTAATCCTTCTTCTCATTGTTCTTCTCTTCTTCATCTTAGAGCATGCTCAGAAACGGTGTACAAGCAGTCTCCTAGCATTCTCTAAGGTCAACAAGATCCTATTGTCTGCAGCCTAAGTTATTTCTTCCGTTCTATGTAATGCCCAAAAAAAAACGGTTTAATAATAAACACAAAATCCCAGTTTTCAGGTACACCAAGTTAGAAAGACATGAAAACGTACGTACTTACATTAAAATTGAACTCACAGTTGCTTTTGTCTTTATAAGGTAAAGGTTGTTTGCCATTTGATCCAAGTTGGTGAATCATCGCGTCTCGTCGGCATGTTCTTCCGCTTGGTAAAACCTGAATATGTGACGGCAATACCGGTAACCGGTCGTCCTGAAGACGTCCATTGGTACAAGACGACTATTGGTACAATATGTCCATGGCATTCTCCTTGTTCTGGCACGGATCGGTATGCGCCAAGGGTTGTTCCACTTGTAATGAGGAACATTGGACACACGTGTTTGGGCACAGACGGGTGTACCAAGAGTAGGAAACTTTGACCGAAAAAAAAACTGGTTTGCCAGTTTTTTCTTCTCGAGTTTTTCATTTCCTGCTCCTATAAGTCCAACTTGAATAGTAATGTGCCGCGCGGCGCAATGGATTCGAAATCCAAACTGTATAATATAAAATAAATAATCGAGAAAGTGAAGGTCAGAGTCAGGACTAGAGGAGAGATAGAAGACTTGGAAGTGGTGGCCTTGAAATTCCAGACGATAGAGCGTGGTCTAACTCCAAGTGTAGGGCGGACACTAATTTCTATCACAATATCTATCTAATAAGAATACAATAATTATTTAAAGTAAATATTAAAGGGTATTTGAGTGGAATTTTTGAGTGTATGGCTCAGACGATAGAACGTGTTTCGAGTTGTTTTTGCCATGCGGTTCTAGAAGAAGAGGATGCAGTGGTGGAGTCTCGAAGTATCAGACTATTAGAGGGAGCGAGATCATGTTTATGCCTGGAGTAGTTCAGGCCACTGATGTCTTGTAAAAGTCAGTCCAACTGGACAAAATTCATTTTTGTACAGCTAGAAATGTAGAAATAGGTACAATTAAAACTGGCCAACCGAAGAACAAACGTCTCTTTTCTAGAAGTTTTTCAAGAGACATGAAAACTGAATCTTTTATAAGTTGACTGAGTATTTTTTTCTCTTTTTATCACTCTTGGTAGCAATTTTCTGAGACGTCAAGTCTAGAGGAGAACAAGATGGTTCCAACAATACGTAAATCTAATAAAAATATCGAACAATTAAATTCCGTAAAAGCAGCTTCTGCTTGCGGACCAACGATTCAACGATATATCGCCTATACCTATAGGTTATGGGAGGCCCACATCCCCCGTCACTCATTTGACGCATCGCCACTGCCTAGTCGTGCCACTTGGGTGTAGATTTATCTTGTTGCAACTTCTTCAGCAAGATCTCCTAGTTTATTTGCAAATACGACTCACCAAGCGATCTCTTGTGCAGTTGTTTTATAGTTTCATAGAATGGCCGCCAGGATTCTAGGAGCTGCACAAAGTAAGTAAGTGTAGTGGATCAACGCTGCAGATATTTTGAACCAAAGCTGCAACTCCTAATAGAATGCCTTGGTTATTTATTTAAATTTGAAAGGATTACGGTCATAACTCTGGTTTCTTTTGAATTTCGTCATAGAAAATAATAAACTCCTGGGTAAATAGGTATAACTTCCAGAAATAAATGGTAGGTTAGCTTATTATTGAGTTCCTGCTGTACCCTACTTCCTACTTGGATCAATACTCTATAGTTATTGTTACTAGTCACAGTTTTTGTCATATGATTTCGTTAATTTCTTGTTGTTTGATGTTCCCACTCCAACTAGAGTTTCTAGTTTCTTATTCGGCGACACCGAAAGCTTCTCCAGCTATCTTTTTTTTTTTCCAAGATACCACGAGTGTTTACATCAATATGTTGTACAATTAGTTATGCTTCAACTAGGAGTCATCCACCCTATCATAACTATCAGTCAGATTTAATTATTGTTTACTCAAACACAACACATACCTAATATCTGCGTGAATGTTTTGCAATGTACATAGCAAATGGGATGACCCATTCCAAGGTACAGGTATTTCCACTAGAAGTGAAAAAATTGTCCTCATAATCCTGGTCAGGGTGTTTTGGGCTAAAGATTGTAGCACATTCCCCAAATACTGCATCTGATCCTGCGCCTTCTGCTTTCATTTTCGCACATCCTTCTCCTGGTTCTAGTGAAACAGTAGTAACAACAACAACAACAACAACAACAACAACAACAACAACAACAACAACAACAACACCACCACCAACAACAACAACAACCACAACAACATCAACAACAACACCAACAACAACATCAACAACAACAACACCAACAACAACAACAACAACTCACGGTACAGTGAAACTTTTCTCTGTTACCCCTCTGTTTTTATAACCCGCGGTATAATATAGCATTCCAAGAACCTTAATCAGGGGAAGTAACCCAATAATAGAGTTCTTCCACCCTAACTTGTTGCACCCTATCACTAATTTCTCAGCGTAAGTAGTGGAGAATTTGAGAAAAACTTTGAAGAGAGAAACGGAAACCACACTTCCCTAGATTCAATTAAGGATACGACACTGCAATAATACTGTAATAAGGATATGCGCCACGTTCATAACAATTACTATAAGCAGTAATGCAAAAACTTTAAGGAACATACATACCCCACAAAAACACAAATGTGAAAAAAAGGCCAAGTTCCTATCCAAAAATGTCGGCCTATAAAAGTGGTGAGATCAGAAAATAAAGGCCAAGTCTGCATTCCCAGTTTTTCGTGCCTTATGAATCTTAATTCCTTCAACCTTCTCTCAGTTTCAACTTGGCTATGTTTTCTCTTCGGATTTCACGTTTAATTATTTATTTATTTGAGTAGGGAAAACATAGCCAAGTTGAAACTGAGAGAAGGTTGAAGGAATTAAGATTCATAAGGCACGAAAAACTGGGAATGCAGACTTGGCCTTTATTTTCTGATCTCACCACTTTTATAGGCCGACATTTTTGGATAGGAACTTGGCCTTTTTTTTCACATTTGTGTTTTTGTGGGGTATTTAATACAGAGAACCATTTGCTTGGACCAGAGTTGAAAAACCAAGCATATAGTACGGTGCTAAGCAAGGAAATTAAGGGAAATCAAAAGCATGTGCTAAGCTAGGAACCGATGCGATGTCCACCTCTGTGACGGAGTGATCAAGAGGTGCCAAAAATTTCGTCAGGTTAGGACTTGGCGTGGTGCACTACTCGGTGTGTGCAGTGTTCACTACATCGAATCTGATGAGAACGGAGCCAAATGGAGTGGAAATCGAGGATAACGAAAAGGAAAATTCAAAATTCGAGAACTCAATTCTGTAAGTTGCTACTTATTCTAAAGCAGTTCGAACATGGATTGTCGTTGGACGATGTTGCACATGGATCGAGATAGTTCAAAAAGATGAGTGTTCTACTGATGAACTTTTGCTATTTTAAGCCGTGTCCAAACGTAGTCCACCACCGTCGATCGATGTCGATTGAAACCGCCCACGCTGCTTTGACAACATAGATTCTCGCGATGTCGATCAACGGCCGTCGACTATGTGTGAACACAGCTTACGAATAGGGCGCTATATATGAAAATAAGCAACAATGGTTCTATTGTTGCTTTTCAAATGCTCACCTCGCCTGTGGTGCCCTATTCTAACATATTGTAGTCAGAATTCAGATTATTCATTCGAGGAAAACCCATTTCTTGCAATTCGATTCTACGACCCGTGACCGACCTGCCTTAATATTTTACTCGGAAAATCTTCTCACGAAATTTTTCGTCGGGAAAAAAGAACACCCGAGACTTTTGAAGAAAAGGAAGAGAATGAGAAAATTGAGAAAGAGAGAGGGAAGAGGAATAACGGATGTCAGAGGGAGAGAAAGAGAGAGAGAGAGCGGGTTGTTGAAGGAGAAAGGAAGACAGTAGATAAGGGAAAGAGAGAGGGAAAATGGCGAGACGAAAACCGTACATTATACATATTATGTACTTATTGTAGTACAGTCAAAACTGGATAAATTCGAACTTAAGGTACCATTTTTCTCAATTTTATTATAAAGGATTTTGCCTTTTACTCAATAAACTTTCCTAAGACTTAGACTTTTTGGCTTATGGTTTTCTGGACAAAATTTGCACCACCATTTTCGTGTTCCTGGTAAAAAGACCTTTAATTTGATATATAGGTCGAGTAGGTTTGGATAAGTCCTTCTATGGGGACAGACCGACCGACAGACCGACCGACAGACCCCTTCAAGATTTGTCTCTCGATCATAGAGGTAGTAAAGTAATTGATTATTGGTTGAGATTTTTACGCCACTTTATAACTACTCAGACTCTTTAGTGAGGGATTATCCCGTTTCGACTGAAGTGCAAGTTTTATCCCGGTTCGACTCTTGTGTTAGTTTTATCCCTGTTTGACTGTAGTGTAAGTTAGCGAAGAAAATTGTGCACACATTTCGCAAAGAAATGACAAATACGAGGAGGAGGAGGAGGAGGAGGAGGAGGGGGAAGGGAAGCATTTGTTGTGAAGCTGGAATATAAATAGACCAGACAGATTAGGAAGACAAGGACAGAGAGATGGAATGAAATGGAGAGAGAGAGATTAGAAGGACAAGGACAGAGAAGTGAGAGAAGGAGATGGAGATAGAGACAGAGGGAGAGAAAAAATAGAGAGAAGAGAAGATCCGAGGAGAGAGAGAGTTAGGGCAAGAGAGGAAGGTTATTTTTTTTTTTCTTCTTCTTCTTCTTCTTCTTCTTCTTCTTCTTCTTCTTCTTCTTTCCAGTAACAGAAAACGTTAGTACAATACCCTAAGGACCTACAGCCTGGGACTTTAAAGTTCAAAGTTTCAGGGTTTTAGCCCACTTTGGGATGTTTAAGTTTTATCTTGTTTAGGTAAAAATCCCTAGCCATCACTTTCAACATTTATATTATCTAAACTTTGGTTGTTTCATCTATCTTGTTCGACGAACAAGTGAGAGGTTTCCTTAAAATCAACCACTTCCGCGGAGAACTAACAAACCAGCTTCTCCAGTTGTCCTCACATATGAGGGTAAGTGCATCTCGAAATAGCCAACAAGTGTTGCTTTCGTGATCCATGAGAAACTGGTGCATTCAACGTGTTCTTGTCGCTGCTGGCTCCTAATCAACACCTGAGTAAAAGTAACTGTACTACACAAGTGCTAATCCAATAACCACACATTGAACTGACAGTAATGATGACCAATGAAAATTTGAACAATATATTAATAGGTACTAGCTATGGTCAATTAAAATTTCAAGTGTGAATCCGGAATCCAAATAGTTACTGTGAGGTAGGGTTTTTAGTGTGGATTCTTTGTTTTGAAGCAAGAGTCAAGAGTATCTTCACAATTTTGTGTAACTGTACTACACAAGTGCTAATCCAATAACCACACATTGAACTGACAGTAATGATGACCAATGAAAATTTGAACAATATATTAATACTAGTGGTCAATGGAAAATTCAAGTGTGAATCCGGAATCCAAATAGTTACTGTGAGGTAGGGTTTTTAGTGTGGATTCTTTGTTTTGAAGCAAGAGTATCTTCACAATTTTGTTGATATCACTGCATTAAAAGTTATCAGTGGTTGGGTGGAAGAGCTCACGTAAGTGAGAACCCTGCCACTTAAAATAAAGCCCTAAAAAAGAAAATGTTATTCTACCGGTGAAAGCCTTTACCGACCCCAAAGCAAAAGAAAATGATTCTTGAACTAGAGGAAGACCCTATGTTCCTCAATTGTTTTAATAAAGATTTGACAGTTCAAAGGTCATGGACCTCGAAGTGATAACACAATTGTTATCACTGATTTGAATCTCAACGGCTTTCCTGACCGGTGACTGGTTTGAATATCCTAATAGCATACGTTACCATTATCTACAATATGTATGGAGGAATAATATTGAATTATTAAGTGTTCTGAATGTCACATTGAGTAATAAGGTCATACTGGATAATCCTATCTCTTGATCTCCCGACTATATTCACATAGTATGAAGTCTTTCAGAAATCCAAGCACAGGGCCGAAAAAAATGGCCTCTAACTGGAATTGAACTGGGAACCTCCCCGTGATAACAAACCGGACCGAGTCTGATGAAAGTTATAATTGCACATCGTTAATTAATGTGATAATGGGTTTTTAATTACCATCCAGTCCTCAATATTTAATCTCAGAGGACATCTTTTGATGGCGGCGGCATACTTAATAATGAGTTTGTTGTGTAATGTAATGGGTCTAGCCTTATGTTGATGATCTCAGAGGACATCTTTTGATGGCGGCGGCATACTTAATAATGAGTTTGTTGTGTAATGTAATGGGTCTAGCCTTATGTTGATGGTACTGGCTTTTGTGTTTTGTATTGGCAGTAATAAAATGCCATTTATGTCGGTTCCTCTACAATGGAAGTATGTAAATAATAATCATTATTAATTGTTTCTGATTTCAGGTAAGAGATGTTACTGATTGTAAATGAAACAGATTAAGTATTTATATTTAGTAAGTAGAAGAAAATTCAAACTGTTATTTAGCCTGAACAATAGATATTTAGCATATTACGAGTATGTGGGTATATTTCTGACGCTTTGGAAAATGTGTTGCTAGCAAAATACCTCAGCTTCAAGTTCTATCTACCATTTGGTCCCTCGATACCTTACCAAGACAATCACTATTATGGATCCCATGTTGGAGCCAAAGCTTTAATAGTTATAGTCATAGGCACCCGAGCATATACTTGATATTTACGTTATAATGTCACAGTACACCGCACAGTTTAACATTTAGCCCTGAGTCTCCGACTTGTTTTTCCGAGTTTCTAGTTTCTAATTGGACAAGGAGGGGATTCTAGTTTCTAATTGGACAAGGAGGGGAGCAATTAGAAAATCTTGTTTCCCATCATGGATACTGAAAAGCCTCTCATATGACCTTGACCGTGGGCAGTGAGGTAGTGCCTCTTGGCAGAACTAGTGAGCCGTGACCTTGTACCGAGGGATCCCAGTGGTGTTGGTGAGAAATCCGGGCATATTCTAGTTTCTAATTGGACAAGGAGGGGAGCAATTAGAAAATCTTGTTTCCCATCATGGATACTGAAAAGCCTCTCATATGACCTTGACTGTGGGCAGTGAGGTAGTGCCTCTTGGCAGAACTAGTGAGCCGTGACCTTGGACCGAGGGATCCCAGTGGTGTTGGTGAGAAATCCGGGCATACTGAAGCCGGAGAATATTCTGAAACTGGGAAATTCTCTATTTTTTAAGAGGTTTGATAGAGGGAACTGTAACGGCTAAGGTTTTATCGTCCCGGAACTGAAGAGAGAAGGAAGACAGGATAGAAGAAAGCCAGCCGTTCCGAGAACGAACTTTAAGTTGAATGAAAAAATCGAACATCCGTTCAGGACAAAATCCGCCCTGGGCGGAAATCGAACCCGCGGCTTAGGAAAATTATCTTTGTACATGCTCGTATGTAAAGCTATGTTGATCGATCGACGCGACGCTGTGAATCTATGTTGCGAGGCAGTGTATGGGTTTAGTCGCTATGTGTGTGGACAGGTGGATACAGCTTAAGACCTGAGAGGCAGCCCTTGAAGCCCGTGTGTACGGTACCCTACATCCCTGACGCACATTGAGGTGGCTAAACTTTCATAAAAATAAATCAGTAGGATACTTTTTAGTAATTCGAAAATAAAAAATTATATTAAAATAATTTTAGTAAAAAAATATGCATCATAAAAAGGAAAGTGTTCCGGCGCGAACGACATTAATTAACATGTTAAAGCGCCTCATTCGGAAAAAAAAAGGAAAGTGCAAAAAATAAATTAAGAAAAGAAAAAAGTGCACGGAAACTTGGTGTTTTTTTTATTTATTTTTATTTTCCTCGGAAAAAATAAATAATTCAAAAATCCTTCATACGCCGGGTACCGGAAAACAACTAGCACTCATTAGTTTGTTTATTACTCAACAAACCGAGGAAGAAGAAAAAAATCGTCGAGAAAATGTGAGTGATAATGAACCGATTAATTTTTCAACGCGTTTTTTTTTTTATCGCCACTAAAATGAGTAAAAATCCACGAACGCAATTCCTGCCGCAGCACAATGCAAAGTGCGACCTACTGCTGATAGGTTCTCAGCTCATGAGCTCACAATGAATTGAACACGAGATGTGCGAGTCGCCTGGTAGCAGCTACTCATACGCCAAGAGCAGAGGGTGGTTGACCAAAATAAAATTTCCCTAAAATTTTCCCAAATATTTTTTTCTTTTTTCGGGGTATTCATAATTTGTCTGGACTCTCATGCCAATAGATTTTTTAGGTACTTCATTTTTGGAGAATGAGTATGAAATTATGAATGCGAGTTTGCGAGTATGAGCTTTCTCACAAGTGTGGGTGACCTAGTTATGTGTAAATTAATGTGATAACACGGAGAGGCTAACATGTGTGTTATTGTTATCAAATGAACAGGGTGGCTCAAAAACACCGGTGATGTTTAAAACTCATTTAAAATTGAAACACTGATCGTACCTTCTGGAAAATTCTGTTTGACAAGGGCAATGAGAATTTGCCAGAAAGCATGTACCTACTCTGCCCTCGGAATGTAAACTTTTGAAATTATTAAACGAAATGATACCTAGGTATACACGATGTAGTTTGACGAACTTTGTTTTATTTCGTCTGTATTTCTGTTTGTTGTTTGTTTGAATAGAACTCCTGAACCCTGAACGGTTAATCCAGTTTTAATGAAATTTGGCCAAAGTGTTAAACACAAAACCAATAAAAAATCCAAAAATTAAATTATGGGCTCGATCGGATGATCAAAGTCCCCCGTAGGATCCGTTTTTCTATGGAGTTAGACAGTTGACTGAAGTACTAAACTACTACATTTTTTCTTCAAGAAAAAGATCACAGAAATGTTTTTACAGAACATACCTATGTATTAATCAAAAAACGAAAAAAAGATGCAAAAACGAGGGGGTTGTGGTAAAAAATCACTTCAATTCGGAGGGAAGTCACATCAGTTCAGTAACCCGAGAGCATACCAACTAGTAATGAACCTGTCAATACGTGACCAAGGGCGTTTATTAAAGCCGATGGCACTACTTATACCAACCAATACGTGACCAAGGGCGTTTATTAAAGCCGATGGCACTACTTATACCAACCAATACGTGACCAAGGGCGTTTATTAAAGCCGATGGCACTACTTATACCAACCAATACGTGACCAAGGGCGTTTATTAAAGCCGATGGCACTACTTATACCAACCAATACGTGACCAAGGGCGTTTATTAAAGCCGATGGCACTACTTATACCAACCAATACGTGACCAAGGGCGTTTATTAAAGCCGATGGCACTACTTATACCAACCAATACGTGACCAAGGGCGTTTATTAAAGCCGATGGCCCTATTTATTCCGATACGTGACCAAGGGCGTTTATTAAAGCCGATGGCCCTATTTATTCCAATACGTGACCAAGGGCGTTTATTAAAGCCGATGGCACTACCTATACCAATACGTGACCAAGGGCGTTTATATTACTGTCAGTTCAATGTGTGGTTATTGGATTAGCACTTGTGTAGTACAGTTATATCCTCACGCGTCAAATAATTCAAATATACCAGAGGAACTTGAGTTCTAGTGCCTATGTCTATTGTCTACCGGACTGCCGATGATAGTACAAGCGGCATGAACACTTCTGGCCGTTCTTAAGTGTTATTTCCGCGCAAACGACCTACTGTCCGTAGTTGTTAAAGCGCCTTAAAAGGAAAAAAAAAGGGTCATTGATTGACACTCCATTTTTTGTTCAAATATCAGAATCAGACCACACTTTTTGTATAGTGAAGAAATAGATAAGCTATTAGCTTTTTTCTATCCCTTCTGGTAGATCTTAGCTAGAACTGCATAATTATCTCTCTGGAATTCTGGATACCTAGACCTAACTGTTGTTGAGAAAATATCTTTTCCGTCTCCCGAGATATCAAACAATTTCCTATGCCTATGGCCCAACCAAACCTGCATAATTAATAATGATGCGTGTACGGAAATAAACGTACGTCACTTAAGGGGGCTTTCAGGGGGGAGCCTCTATTCCTTTCTTCATATAGCAAACAGTTCCCCCCGATTTGATTTCTATATATATCCATGATGAAAACAAAAAAAAAACAGGAGGCAGAGGGAGGAGGAGAAGGAGAGGAAGAAGAGAATGAGGAGAAGGAGGAGGGAGAAGAAGAGGAGAAAGGATTAGAAGGCGAAGGCGGAGGGTGAAGAGGAGGAGAAGGAGGCGGAGGGTAAAAGGGGAAGCTGAGGGGAGGGGGGACGGGTCGATATAAATAGCCTTAAACATGAGAAGGGGAAGGAAGAGAAAGGAACAGAATGCAATGTACAGGAGGCATTCATATGCAGCTGAGTATCAGACGACTGCACTTACACTCTGCCTATCCCGCCTGTAGTAGAGTTCAACGTGTAAAGTTATTATTATTAATATGTATAACTATTAACTATAATATAAATAAATTCACACTTGAAATCAGAATTGACAATAAGATTTTAATATCCCCGCGAAAAAGCAGAATTATTTTGAATAGTAAACAAGAAAAAATGATACAAAGTAACAATGTTTTAAATTAAAGAAAATATGTAATAAATACTGATTCTAGACAAATGTTGTCAATTATAATAATATTACTTCTTAATAGTAGATAATTGAAAACAAATATCCCACAATTATCAACATACTCGTACAGTGCATAATATAAATATGTATGTAATGTACAATGTACCTTGGTATATCAAATCTACCAGCATATGAGACCAAAAAATTATGTAAGCAGGCTTTGAATAAATTAAATAAATAAAGGAAAAACGACAGGGAAAACAAGTGGCTCCAAAATGTCTGTTTAATTAAATAATAAAAATAAAGGAACACTTTCCTTTTTAGTAATTCGAAAATAAAAAATTATATTAAAATAATTTTAGTAAAAAAATATGCATCATAAAAAGGAAAGTGTTCCGGCGCGAACGACATTAATTAACATGTTAAAGCGCCTCATTCGGAAAAAAAAAGGAAAGTGCAAAAAATAAATTAAGAAAAGAAAAAAGTGCACGGAAACTTGGTGTTTTTTTTATTTATTTTTATTTTCCTCGGAAAAAATAAATAATTCAAAAATCCTTCATACGCCGGGTACCGGAAAACAACTAGCACTCATTAGTTTGTTTATTACTCAACAAACCGAGGAAGAAGAAAAAAATCGTCGAGAAAATGTGAGTGATAATGAACCGATTAATTTTTCAACGCGTTTTTTTTTTTATCGCCACTAAAATGAGTAAAAATCCACGAACGCAATTCCTGCCGCAGCACAATGCAAAGTGCGACCTACTGCTGTTAGGTTCTCAGCTCACAATGAATTGAACACGAGATGTGCGAGTCGCCTGGTAGCAGCTACTCATACGCCAAGAGCAGAGGGTGGTTGACCAAAATAAAATTTCCCTAAAATTTTCCCAAATATTTTTTTCTTTTTTCGGGGTATTCATAATTTGTCTGGACTCTCATGCCAATAGATTTTTTAGGTACTTCATTTTTGGAGAATGAGTATGAAATAACGCGTTTTTTTATCGCCACTAAAATGAGTAAAAATCCACGAACGCAATTCCTGCCGCAGCACAATGCAAAGTGCGACCTACTGCTGATAGGTTCTCAGCTCATGAGCTCACAATGAATTGAACACGAGATGTGCGAGTCGCCTGGTAGCAGCTACTCATACGCCAAGAGCAGAGGGTGGATGACCCAAATAAAATTTCCCTAAAATTTTCCCAAATATTTTTTTCTTTTTTCGGGGTATTCATAATTTGTCTGGACTCTCGTGCCAATAGATTTTTTAGGTACTTCATTTTTGGAGAATGAGTATGAATGCGAGTTTGCGAGTATGAGCTTTCTCACAAGTGTGGGTGACCTAGTTATGTGTAAATTAATGTGATAACACGGCGAGGCTAACATGTGTGTTATTGTTATCAAATGAACAGGGTGGCTCAAAAACACCGGTGATATTTAAAACTCATTTAAAATTCGGGAGCGAAACTTGAGTTATTGAGTGAGGTTAGGATTTCTTGCTTCATTGAATAAGGGTTGGGTTAGGTTAGGATATTTCTTGGTTCAGTGAATAAGGGTTGGGTTAGGTTAGAATTTCTTGGTTCATTGAATAAAGGTTAGGTTAGGATTCCTTACTTATGCAATCTTTTGGGTATGGTAAGGTTAGGTTATAGTTACAAATTGATAAATCAAAAACACATATCGCACCCCAGGAGACGCTATCTTGACTCTTGCTTCAAAACAAAGAATCCACACTAAAAACCCTACCTCACAGTAACTATTTGGATTCCGGATTCACACTTGAATTTTTCATTGACCATAGCTAGTATTATGCACCAAAAAATTCCAATTAATTGGTTAGGTTTTCCTGCTTTATCAGAGGACAGATTAGGTTAAGGTTCATGGACATTTTGGGTAAGAACCAAAAAATTCCAATTAATTGGTTAGGTTTTCCTGCTTTATCAGAGGACAGATTAGGTTAAGGTTCATGGACATTTTGGGTAAGAACGGTTAGCGGTTAGGTTAATTTTTTAACTGCATGAAATTTTGAGTAGGGGTATTTTCCTAGATTCAGATTTCTTCTCAACTTCCGAAGATATTGAGTTGGTTTTGATAAATTAAGTGGACTTTAGGAAGAGTTGTAAATTAGGTCATTTCACAAGTGGTTTTTATTAAAATTTGATTGAAAACATACCAACCCTGTTGTGAATGATGTACGCCAAAAATTAAAAAAGTAGGCAGGTACACAAATGAAAAGGTACATAGACAAATGAAAATAAAAGAGGAGGAGGCAAAATTTTCATCATAGCATCATTGAAATTGAAAAAAAGGAAGATTTTTTTTTTTTTTTTAATTCACAATATAATTATGTAGCCTGACCTACCTCACAACTCACTACCACAATTTAACCCTTTTTTTTTTTTTTTTTTTTTTTTTTTTTTTTTTTTTTTAATTCAATTCAATTTTTATTGTATTGTTAATACACATTATATACAATTTACAAACAATGACACAATTTACAATAAACGATGACGAAGAACAGGTATAACTATTTCTCTACATTCTATATTAGGTAAGGAGGGTAACGCTGACCCCAAATAAGACTGGGAGAAGGTGCGGTAGAAGAAGAAGATTAAGAAAGTGCCCATTTCTATTCTATTCTTCATTCGTCCATTTAAGAAAACCGAATATATTTTAATCTTTCAGGAAATTAGTAAAAAGACCAAGAAGTTACTAACTTACAGCGCTTTCCAGCTATCTTGTGCTATAATTCCATCCAATTGGAAATTGGAATGCCAATGACGGCGATTTTAATTTTAATTAAATTTAAGCACCTAGGTATATATATATATACTTACTCTTTATTACTTTTTATCTACTTTCCTTTTATTTTTCATTTTATTATTTTTTTTTCTACTGTATTTGATTGTTGTTTGTGTTTGTTTAGTTTTAGTGTAAGTATTTTTTTCTATTGTCATTTTTGTAAAAAGGGTTAGTCCCGTAAATAAATAAATAAATTTTCTGATTGATCTGACTCGCTATGTTTGAGCAAGAAGTTAATATGTTCGGTTTATCACTCACCAATTCACCTTGGTAATCAGCACAAATCAATACAGCGTTTTTGGTCTTACCTAAAATCAAACAGAAAAGTTCCAAGTTAATTTAGCACATCCACTAATGAACCAGCACTTCCGTTCTAAAAATGTTGTTAGAGTAGGTAAATAGGTAGTTAAGTACATAGCTCGACATCTAATTTAAGTGTCTAACCCACTCAAATCAATAAGTACCTAAACCGGAGGGGGTGAGGGTTGGAGGGCATTAAAAGGAGGGGGGGTTATGGCGATTTAATGGGTAACAGGGTTTTATGTATCTAGAGGGTGGGAGATGGGAGGCGGGTGGTGCAAGAGGAGGGGGGGGCACTCAAAGAACAAAGGAAAAAACAATGAGTGTGTGTATGAGAGAGAGAGAGAAGAGAGAGAGAGAGAAGAGAGAGAGAGAAGAGAGAGAGAGAAGAGAGGAGAGAGAGAATAATAATAGAACTGAGGGAGAGAAAAAGAGAGCATGGGGAAAAAGTTAGGAGAGAGAATAGGCGACAAGGGAGGGATAGGGATATGTATTAGACAGAGAGAAACCTTGAGAGGGACTATGAATGGAGAAACAATGAGAGAGAGAGAGAGAGAGGGAGAGAGAGAGAAAGAGGGTATGTGGGAAAAACTGAAAGAGGAAGAGAATGAAGGAATAAAGAGAGAGGGGAAAAATAGAGAGAGAGAGAGAGAGAGAGAGAGAGAGAGAGAGAGAGAGAGAGGGTAAATTGAAGAGGTACAGAGGGAGAGAGAGAAAGAGAGAGAGAGAGGACAGTTCTCAGTGTGACAGCATTTCTAATTTATTTGTGTTTGGATATAATTGATTTGTTGTATGGGGTTGGTAGTATGGGGTCCCCCCCCACTCTCTCTCTCCCATGCGGATGACCTTTCCTGTATGTTTATATTCTCACGATATATTATTATAGTTGCATACAGGGTGTTCAACCCAAAAGTGCCCCATAGGAAATTCATCCGTAAAATCAGTTCTTTACCCCATAAAAGTCCCCACTACACTTTTTCGGGCTGCCACCAAATTAAATTATGTCACATGTGAGTATCTTTCAACGATAAATCGATTGGTGTAACTTTTAGAACTGTCCGAATTACAGTTAAGGAGCTACGGGTTCGAGACTCGGCAAGTCAAGAAATATTACCATTTCTGGAAAGGCCTTGAAGTTTGAAATGTTTCTATCAAGCTTTGAGGTTGAACAGAACACCCTATATATTTTTATTCCCTCTCTAATTTACTGTGAAGGTTCTATTTATTATTGTAAAAGTTCTCTATAATTACTGGGAATTGGAAAAAGCTGGCTGTTTTTGGTAAAAACAACGGGACCCTTTGGTTTAGTAAAATTAAATGGGAATATCAGATTGCATTGAAGGGGATGGATGTTGAGTTGTTGAGGTTTTATATGAGGTTACTAATGAAATGTGGACTACGCTGCATAGGTTTTTGAATAAACTTGGTCTTTTTTCTAATGAGAGAGAGAGAGAGAGAGAGAGAGATGCGGCCTTCTCAAGAAATTTGTGGATTATGATGCCAAGTAATTATGTAGATTACGCTTCCAGAATTCGCGGTCTTGCCAGTTCTTGCCAACTACTCCTTTCAAATCTTTGTCCCATCGGTTGGCCGGTTGGCTGGTCTGCCTCTGGGTCTAACTAATTTTCTATTAGGACCTGACTTTAGACAGCGAAAAATAGCACTACTACCTTCTACGAGGGCAGGTATAGCTATTGTATTGTATATGCACCTATAAGTCTACTTCTATTGTCTAACCAGACAAAACTTCCAATGCAGCACAAACGCCAGTCTACACACAAAATCTGAAAACCCCCAAAAACCCTCCCT
>NW_007377559.1:310340-332309 GCF_000475195.1 Diaphorina citri | reverse complement strand
AGGTCAGACAGGATAGACGGATAGAAGAAAGCCAGCTGTGGTCTTTTCACGGGGATTTTAGATAAAAAATTAAAGAACTTCAACATTTTCTCAAAGAACCAGTTTTGAATATACAGATTTGATTATAAAATAGTTTTCTTCTCTAGGATATCGAACGTTCAAAAATATTTCATACAAAGTCCGAAAGAGAGCACTACATGAACCAAAAACCAAGCCCGGGCATTCGAAAGCCGTCGAGGCTGATCATTCGAAAGTCCGGTGTTTTCTCTTGTAAATAGGTCCTACATAACAGAAGAATGACCTGCACCAAATGTAGACAGAGGGACACCAAATGATTCCATCCGTAACCATTTAATAATAGGTAGGAGTTTCAAAAAGTAGGCAGAAAAGTATGAAAATGAAAGCAGGACTTGAAAAAATGGAGGAAACAAAGAAAAATAAAGTATCTCAAACTGAGGATTTGAACAGTAAACCTTGATTTGAGAGACCATTCGTGAAAAATTGTTTGGAACAAGGAGCAGTAGAAAATCAGCAGACAAATTGTATGAATGCCTGAAAACACTGTTTTCAAGGCACAACAGGTAACATACTTGGAACTATGTACGTTCTTCAGATAACAATACCTGGGCATTTTGGATCCCTGTATAAATTAATTAAGATGAAAAAATAATCCTTTAATAGGTATACCAGGCAGTCAGTACTCTTCCAAAGGACATTGTAAATGGTCTAAGGTCTAAGCTTTTGATCCCAGTTGCACTAGCTGTTAAAATCGTTTCCACGAAATCTCTTAAATCAAGTTAATAGCAAAACATCCACATATACAAACATATGAGGAACATTACTTGCAGTGGCATTTAACCAGAATGTGGAAGTTGGGAGGTAATATCTTTAATCTGACCCTCACTAAATGTTTTGTTAAATATGTGTAAAGCCTTTAGCTTTTATGTTGGCCCTTCAGTACTTGTGGTTGTGTTTTCATAGTGTACAGTGCAACACAATAAACGTTCGAATATTTTGTGCTACGTACCTGCCTCGATCACATAGTGGTCAAGATGATCCCAATGAAGTCATAGAATATTATTCTCATTTATTTCAGAGATTGACTACACAATAATGGAGCTTTAAGGGCTAAGTCATGGTAAAGAACGCCTCTAGGTAGGTAATACGATGATTTTATTGTTTGCTCAATTACCTATTGATTATTGATAGACCTACCTTGTAATTTTCCATTTCACTTGTCTATTGCTACGTTGGACATCGGATCTGGAGGTTGGTGGTTCGAGTCCAAGTTAAGTAACTCTCTGAAGACACCTACACACTTCTTCGCGAGAATTTTTAGAATTCGATGTTTCTCGCCCCCGGACCCCGTTTTAATCTGCCATCAGGGATATGAAAGTGAAAAAAGAAGAATTTGATAAACGCTAAATCATTGTAGGTACCTATTACCTACAAATCCTATAAAAGATATTTCTGTGGTGAAAGTTGTAGAGAGTTTCAGAAGTAGCAAATATCTAGATAATAATAACTACCTACGGTTCCTACATATGTAGGTACTGTCTCTTTATTTTTGTTGGAAATAAAAAGAATAAGAAGAAGAAGGAGAGGAGGAGGAGGAGGAGGAGGAGGAGGAGGAATAGAAGAGAAGAATGTATGGAATCTGAATTTATTTTGACGTTTCAAACGATGTTCGTTTGTTCGTGTCAAGAATTATTATTGAATTTTGACGAATATTTTGATGGTTGATGTGTTCAGTGTTTACTCAAGACAAAAACAAAGACATGTAGGTACCTATAGTGACAATGGGGGAAAATGTACTTATCTTGGGGTCTATACAATCACATGTAGGTAACAGTTAACAGTCACATGATGTTCTCTCTGGGAATGCTTAGAGACAGTTCAAGCTGTCTCCGATTGGCAGTTTTCGTATTAGTAGGTTTATCACTATAAAATTGCCTTCAATAGATGTGGTTCATCGGATGGATTTAGAAAAGTCTGTTCTAAAATCCGACCCTAAAAGAATGACCTAGATAGGTAGGTATTACCAACTTGTAGGCATAATTATGTTGTTTTTTTCGTAGGTCAAATACTCACAAGATGTCATCGTCATTTAATACGACCTCAATTACGAATGACCTTGCAGTTTTTGTAGACCTAGACAAGATAAAAGGTGACTACATACTACATCATACGTAAAAGTATAATAGATTTTGTCAAAGATTTTGGTCTTATTCTAAGTACTATGATGGTCACACAAAAATTGCTAACCCGTTCTGAGTTCAGCTCCAACACACATAATTTTATTTATATATTTTTTTTTACATCTACCTATTATTATTTATTTAAATTTTAGAAATTTAATAATGTTCTCAACATCAATTTCGTTCGCGAGGTCAGAATTCACATTCGAAAACTGTTGGAAAATGAATTTCAGCCAGTTGTTGTGTAGTACCATCATTCCACAATATACTTTCAGTCTGACTTTTTCTCTCTTGTACAAATCGTCTATTTATTTCTTCCAACTGGTTATGGGCCGTCACGCATTTTTTCCTATGAACCTACTTAATTCTCTTGGTACCTACCTATTTTCTTTTATCTTGTCTTAACGAAAATGAAAGTGGGATTTTGAATACTTTCATATTGTAAGTAATTAATAATGTTCTAAGTAAGAATGTTTCGTGGCATAGGTAAGTATATATCCTTGACCCTAATGAGACTACGTGAAGGCAATCATTTTGGTGGGGATACATAATGTGTGGGGATTTTGGAATCTCCACTAAACTGAATGGTGATGTTGACATCTCCACCAATTCAGAGGTGATTTTGACATCTCCACCAATTCAGATGAGTTTTTGACATCTCCACCAATTCAGAGGTGATTTTGGCATCTCCACCAATTCAGATGAGTTTTTGACATCTCCACCAATTCAGAGGTGATTTTGACATCTCCACCAATTCAGAGGTGATTTTGGCATCTCCACCAATTCAGATGAGTTTTTGACATCTCCACCAATTCAGAGGTGATTTTGACATCTCCACCAATGCAGAGGTGATTTTGGTATCTTCACCAACTCAGAGGTGATTTTGACATCTCCACCAACTCAGAGGTGATTTTGGCATCTCCACCAATTCAGAGGTGATTTTGACATCTCAATTCACCAAATTCATTATTTTGAATCGAACCTCTGATTACTCTTGATCCAAATTTTTATGTTATTTAGGTATCTATCTATAGTAAATTTTTGTGTGTATTCATAATACAGAATATTATTCCCAATATTCCTATGGAATTTTGAATAGATTATTTTCGTGAGTATGGACCGGTACCTAACTTTAATTTGTATCCACGTAAGTTGACAGAAAGCCCATTTTTATTTTTACTTTTTTCCCAAAAAATATGACATATTTTATGTTAAAAGCTCATTTATCCACCTCTGCTATCTATGAGGCAAAATGCAGAGAAAGGTATTATTATTGAAGTACCTATCCTTTTTTTAACTTTTTTTCAATCAACCAGTCACGAGATTAAACTGGACAGATTTACAGCTCAAAATTCATCAGGAGGAGGGAGGGAAAAAAATAAAAATACGAAAAACAAAACGTTGTTGAAATCAATTTCGCTAATTTTTTTGCACATCACGGACATTTTGTAGATTTTTTGTTGATGAAAAAGTGTAAAACAAATATAAAGAACGGCTAATTTTATTATTTTTCGAACACACACAGTTTATGTAAACATGGCGAAATATTTTATGATGGGGATTGGTGAGTGTTGGTACACTGGGTGATTATTTTATAGCAGAGGGTCTCAAGTGTGAAAAATGGCAAAGCCTTTTGGGAGGATTTCGTAAAAAAAAGCCATCAGAGTTCAAATTTTAAATTTAATAAAACAGAAATTTAACTTTTTTGCTGAAAACTAGGTAGGTACATAGATAAATAAATATATACATATTATTTTTCACTTTTCATTTATGTATGGAATGTACAACCTATACCTATTTAGTAAAGTACTCAATTTCTAGTTTGCTGTTTTGACTACAAGCTACGTGGCAAATCCCGAAAAAAGAAAAAGAAAAAAAAGGGATATTTTGGGATATAAAAATGGGAATTGATGGGACGTTCCCATTTCAGGTCCCTATGGGTAGTATAGGTGTGTCCGATAAAGAAAAAAAGGGATATTTTGGGATATAAAAATGGGAATTGATGGGACGTTCCCATTTCAGGTCCCTATGGGTAGTATGGGTGTGTCCGATGTCCAAAGTTTGGCGTGATTGATTGACACATGGACAATACAAATTATCAATTAGTAATCAGACAATGCTAAAGTCAACATCATGTCCAATGGAGTCTCCCCCGTATTTTCACTTGACCTGATCTTGCTATAGGTAGGTATTATACATTTATGTAGAACTATGCTGATTATACAGGGTGACCTAAGGATTCTATAGTTCTATTGGGAATGATGTTAGATTTCTTGTTTTTTCTTCTGTTTTGATTTAATTTTCAGAGGGTAAAAGGTTTACCGTCAACCTGGGTAGACTTCAATTTGAAGAAACTAAAATTAGTTACTGGTTTTCCCTTTTCTTTCGGATTATACCTACCAGTGCAGCTCAGTAAAAATGGCTCCCGTGGGACCTCTCCCCCGTATTTTCACTTGACCTGATCTTGCTGTAGGTAGGTATTATACATTTATGTAGAACTATGCTGATAATACAGGGTGGCCTAGGGATTCTATAGTTCTATTGGGAATCATGTTAGATTTCTTGTTTTTTCCTCTGTTTTGATTTAATTTTCAGAGGGTAAAAGGTTTACCGTCAACCTGGGTAGACTTCAATTTGAAGAAACTAAGTGAAGAAACTAAAATTAGTTACTGGTTTTCCCTTTTCTTTCGGATTATACCTACCAGTGCAGCTCAGTAAAAATGGCTCCCGTGGGACATCCAAAGGTCGAAGTGGGCCCAAATCCAATCGAAAATTGCCTTTATACGTATGGAACATCCGTAGGTATAAAGGAATCAAGGAACCCTGTAAGCCATCATTCCTGATAGCGACATATTTCAATACAAATCCAATTAGCTTGCTATAAAAATATTGTTTGTTACACAAATTGATATTACACCTTTTTTTCTATAAAAAAAAAGAACATAAAAATATTCAGTGTAAATAAATTCTAATTGATTTATTTATTTTTCTACAATGTAACCTGTACTTCATGTTTTGCACCGGCCTAGTTTATTTTAAAAATAATATTCGCAAGTAAACAAAATATTTGGCGTTTTCTACCACCTCATCATCATCTTGTTCTTCTTAGGCTGGAAATTTCGAGGGGCTCAAAAGGGGGCAGTTGTCAGGAAAATTTTGTCCTTTCCTGTCTTTGGTGGCTTCTATTTTACTAAAGATAGGTATGCATACCTCATACCTATAAATAAAGAGGCCTTTTTTTAATTTTTTCGGGCTATTTTTCTGTGAGAGTAATAAATGTATAAGTAGTAAGTATAGGTATAAATACCTCTAGCTCTTATTTATGAAAGCGATAATTATTTATCTGCGAAAACTTCTTGTGTTGAAATGAAGCGACAAGATATAATTGTGGTAATTTTCTATTCCCTATAAATTTCCAATTATTTATTATAGTTTCTTTTATTTCCTCTCACGTATTTAGAAATTGTTATACTTATCCCTCCTTCTGCCCTGCTCACTCTTTCTCTTCTTCTTCTTCTTCTTCTTCTTCTTTTTTTTCTTGTTCGTCAATACGATAAGAAAGAGAGAGAAACATTTCGCTTGCGTTTGCAAAAAGAAGAAGAAGAAAAAAAAAACTTGGGGAAATTAAGAAGATGGAGGAGAAAAAAAGTGAAAGTTTTGAAAGTTCGAGACTGAAAAAGAAGCTGCTGAGAAATTAATTTTCCCAGAAACACAGCTAGCTCACTAGGAGATGGAGTGGAGAATGGGAGAGGAAGAGTTTCTGAGAATGGGAGGCAGGAGAAGGAGGGCTGAGTTGATAATGGCGGAAAGGGAAGAGGAGGGAGAAGCTTCAAAAAGTTGACATTAAAAAAGTTCAACTTTTTCCCTCCCGTTTTTTCCCTCGGAGACGAGGCAGTGTAATTAAAATGAAAATCCCAAACCTTCCCTCCCATTTCCGTCCCCAGATTGTGCCTATTGTGTCCTTGAAAGAAGAGAGAGAGGGAGAGAGAGGGGGGGGGGAAGTTCGTGAGAATATTCAAGACGAATACCTAAAAAAAACTAAGTACGATCCATTAACAGTCTTAAATGTCTTCAGAAAAGGGGGAATAATGTGGAATCAAATTCCCCTTGGGATTTCCTCCAATAAATATCCCACTAATTGTCCTAATGATAATTGCGTCAGCTTTGTTGACACTTGGTGGGAAAACGCGACATCAAGTGCTCTCAGAAACGTAAATACCCCCTCCCTCTCCCCCTTCTTCTCCCCCTCCGTCTTCCCCTCCTTCTGGAGCCTTTGTAAAGTCCCTTATGGCGAATGGAAAAACCGCACATCTGTTGTTGTGTGGGCAAAATGGAGCGTTTTATTACGATCCGTTTGATTATTTGATTCACCTAGATATTTTATATGCAGTTTTCAGTATGCGTTTTTGATTAGAATTGATGTGAGGTTTATATGAAGTACATGGTTAGGTATAGGTATTTAACTAGTGCTAATTACCTGTGGTGTGGTTAGAACATTTTATGCTTACCTATCATATTACAATGTATGCAGGTTTTAGTGCGTTTTCTACACGCTAAAAACCTTGCTGTTTTCCACCAAAAATTGCTCGAGTTCTCTTTTTTTATTTATTTTGTTTTTCTCTCAGCTTTGCTTGCTGTGAGAAAGTTTTTTTTTCGGGGGAGGAAAATGAGAAAGTGCTGATTCGTACGAGAATGAAGTTTGAACAAAATATACCAACCTAACAGAAGTCTTCTTGTAGGTATTTGTGGATTCTAGGAGAGAAATAACAAACACCATCAGAATCATTATGAAAAGGCGTGTTATGAATTGGGTTACGAAAAATGCTCTTTGGATAAACAGGATCAGCGAATAAAAATTGGAGGTAAAATTTGTGTAATAACTACCTCTTCTTTTATGATAGTTTATACGTTTATAGTGTACGTATAGCTTAAATCTGACGCCTATGAATCTGTATGATCTACAACATAAATATTTTGGAGGATCAAAAAGTCAGAATTAATATGAGTAGAATAGAATAAAATAGAAAAATTAGAAAATCAGATTAAAAAAAAAAAAAAAAATGATTTCTCCTTTTTTCTCAATTTAGCATGCGGTCTTTCTTTATCCCAAATCTCGCGGCACTCTAGTGTGCCTCAGCACACAGTTTGAGAAGAACTGACATACAGCATAAACATAGTAAACAAATAATATTCAAGTAAAATCATAAAATCATTAATATTAATTAATAACTTCATAAACACATAAAAGAATAAAGGGGAGATCGGGATTTCGTATGAACTCAAAAGCGTCCCATTAATATTCTTTCCAGATCCAGCGAAAAAAAGAGCAGCATCTTTTGACAAACTTATTCAAAAAGACATTTTTGTTCCCTTTAAGAAAGAGAAAATTCAATGGCTATATATTCCAGTAGATTACACATCAATCATAAGTTTAAGTCATTGTAAATTTTAAGTGTTTTTACCAGTGGTGTAACTTCTATGATAGCTTAGGGAAGGAGTGCTTCTCTTCCTCTAACTGAGAAAAAAAGGGACGAACTAAAGTTCCTGAATGTTAGGATAGAGAAGTGAAAAGAAATTTTTTTGGTTGTCGTAATTTTTTGGTTCCCAGACTAAAGGTAGCTTGCCAAGGGTCTCCTTGTCATCTGAGCAGCTAGTGACCCATAAAAAGTTGACAACCCCTGTCCTAAACAGATGACGTTTGTTCTTGGAACAGCCGGCTTTCTCCTATCTTGCCTTCCTTCTCTCTTCGTTTTCGGCACGATGAGACCTCAACAGTTAAAGTTCCATCAAATCTCTTAATAAAAAAAACACCCAACACAGTTATATTTAAAAGTTATGAAGACTGACCTTTTGGGACATACCTGCCAACTCTCTAATCAAGTTTTTTTTTTTTTTAAGAGGGGATTCTAATAAAGGAGCTCTTCCACCCAACCACTAACTTTATAGCTTTTCCCTCTTTGAAAATCTCACGACACACCACTGGTTTTCACAACATGTGCCACTCAACACGTGTCTACACGTGGCCCAGTTATTCCATGGAACAAGTGTAATGTTTGTTTGGTTTTAACTCAATTATCGGAAAATCATTTCTGACTTTTCTCTCTGTTGGGTTAATGTGTGGATCGGAATATCCAGGGCTAATGTGCTGGGCGCACGTTTGGGGCGCTCTTGGCAAACTGTGAAGGGATTTGAGCGCTGTCGCTGTCTAAATTCTGGATGAGATAAGAGGGGAATTTTATGGGAGGGGGATGACGACAGGTTTTTCTTCTTTTGAAAATTTGATTTTTGAAATCTTTTGTCTATGAATTTCTTCAACAGGGGTATGAATGTACGTTGTAGGCACATTTTTGAAGGATCTAAAGTATATTAAAAAAGATTAAATAGGTAGTTGAAGGGAGAGAAAAGGAGAAAGCCTCCAAGCCTTTCTATTTCTGAACGTCCGGAGCGACGTCCCTCTGTGTTATTACAGTGGACTCTGAATCCGGAGGTCGGTGGTTCGAATCCAAGTTAAGTCATAAAATTTAGCGTAGTGTATATTGGGTATTATGCACATTTGCGACATGTATTTTTGTTTAACACAATTAGAATTCCTTCATGAAATCATGGCACATGCAAATTGTGAAAATCCAAGAGTTGTTGGTTCTTTAGGTGGGTTTTACCCTATCGCCCTCGACCAATTCTTCTCTTGTCCTTTTCCTACACACCTCTGACCCTTTCCCTACTCAGGGGAAATTAAAATTACGGAGGAAAAAAGGAAGAAATAAAAAATTGCTGAACAATAGGCACCGCCCCCTCTCTCCCATGTGAAAAAAAAGGATTATTAATCTTGCATGTTATATTTTACTGAAATAATTAAACAATTTTATCAATTGAAGAAAAAAAGGAGTAAGAAAGGAGTTGTGCGTTTGGATTGCACATTGCTTTCTGAGGAAGAACAAAAGGCCAAAATTTTGCCCCGACTCTCACAGTTTCTCTTTACTTACCTGCACGAAGAAGGGTTCTTAATGTCCTTATTCCTGAACTTCTCAAAAAAGCAGTGATATTGTGTGGTAAAAGTGCAGTAATTGAGCTACATCATACTTATTTTCCAGATTGAGTTTAACAAATCTATTGGTACCTAATGGAGCTTTTTATTTCTATCTCAGCAGGATAAACCAGGTAATATAATACATAATTTAATACAAATGGGGAACTTATGTACACATTAAGTTCATTCGTACTTGTAACAAGATGGATGAACAAGAATTTCTCGCTCAAAATGAAAGAGCTGCTCTTACTGATTAAATTTGAGGGAAACATGAAGTAAAAATGAAAATGAATGCTCAAAATACGCAGCTTTCATATACGTATGCTATAAATTCTGCTTTCGAAAAAATTCATTGGGGTTAAATAAATGCTGAGGGAGGGACGGAGGGAAAAATTGAATTCCTGGGGAGTTTTTGACCATTAAAAAAAAGGTGGAAAAATAAATTTTCTTTTCATTGAATAAATATGTTTTACATTAGGAGCACAACGTGCAAATGTGTGTAAGTAATTTAAAATATAAACATTCTTGTGTAACCCCTTCACTTGGCTTTTTTTCATAGTTTAATTTGATTTTTTTTTTTTACGAAAAAAGGAAAATGTATGGAAGATAAAAATGAAGATATATATTTTTTAATGTTTATTTATTGAAAGAACCTTTTTTTACATACTTTTTTTTAAATTAAGTAGAGAAGAAACTTTGAGTAGTTAGAAATATGGAAACCCTTTTATAACGTAATACCTAGGTACCTAGGTAGTGTTTTCATGCTATTTTTGTGTACCTACCTACCGTGGAAAATGCAGAATATCAGTTGAGTCAATTGGAACATATTTAAGTTTCTTCCTAAATTAAAATATATTGCTAATTCTTCTTACATATATCACTCCAGTTTGATAGTAAAAGGAAGGAATATGAAAATCAATTTGTTTCTATTTAAACTTCAAAGTCAGTCAAATCCTATTTCCCTAGAACTTTGAAAAGACATTTCAAGATTTCGACAACATTATTCTGTGTGTATGATTTTCAATTGTCCTCGGGTCTTCATCAAACATTAGTGTGTTCATAAAGAAAGGTTCAGCTTAATATTAAGGAGTATAAAATTCGAGAATTCAACTAAGGCCTATCGTCATTCAGGAGGCATGAATAAGTTTTTCCAGACTTCTCACACCCTTTGAAGAGACAAACACGAAAAACATTTTGGAATCTGGAACCGAAAACAAACACACGGAAGAGAGGAATAGACACACGGAGTGAACGGAGTCAGTCAAATCCTATTTCCCTAGAACTTTGAAAAGACATTTCAAGATTTTGACAACATTATTCTGTGTGTTTGATTTTGAATACTGTCCTCGGGTCTTCATCAAACATTAGTGTGTTCATAAAAAAAGGTTCAACTTAATATTAAGGAGTATAAAATTCGAGAATTCAACTAAGGCCTAATGTCATTCAGGAGAAATGAATAAGTTTTTCCAGACTTCTCACACCCTTTGAAGAGACAAACACGAAAAACATTTTGGAATCTGGAACCGAAAACAAACACACGGCAACTTGCTGATTAGGTTATAGGTAGGGAAGTACCTACCTATAACCTACCTAGATAGGAATTCTTATTCCAGCCTCACAGCCGTAACGGTGGATAAAATCACAATATACCTAACCTACCTTATTATATGCACTATATCTATGAATCTATGCACAGACGAAATAACGTATTGTTTGACAGAAGCGGAAAAGTATACCCATGGTCAGAAAAACATACACCCAGAGTCCAAAGTCCGGAGTCCCTACTGAAAACGCGTATAAATTATTTGACAGATAAAACATTACAATAAAATATCTCCCTCCCTTGATTCCCATCCCTTATTTTATCCCTTCTGGACTTTTCTACCCCTCGTCCCTTCAGTTTTCTCCCTCTTTCGCCCCTCGCACCTTTGGTTACATCTCTGTTTTACCCACCGAACCTACAGTTTTTTACCTCTTCTACCTCTCCCACCTTCAGTTCCCCCCGTTTTAACCCTGGCACCCCGTTCTTTCAAATTTTTACCTCTCTCCTCGTCCGTTCCCTCACTCTTCATTCCCTCCTATACCCCCTCTCAGTGGGAATTTCCCTCGACTCTCCCTTTTGGCCAGAAAAATGGCAGTGTTTTTTCCCTTTGTTGGACCCCCTGGGGATTTTTTTCTGGGGAGAGCGGGATTGTTTACCGCCCTTGTTATGTATAATATGCTAATATAGGTATAACTTACGGATTGTATAAGAGAAAAACATGGAGAAGGAATGGATAGAGGGGGAAGAATGGCAGGATAGGGGAGGAAGATTGGAAGGATAGAGGGGGAAGAAATGGCAGCAGGGGGAAGATCTGGTTTGAAGGGAATGCTGAGGGCCGGAGTGGGGGATCTGTGGAAGAAGAGTTCGGAGGGCGGCGTTCCCCTCTGTGACGTTTAATCTAGCAAATTGCTCTCTGCTCGCAGCGCTACTTGTTACCCCACCAGAATCCCCTCTGCTTCGCTGGAGGAGCATCGTTCATATCCATTAATGTCATTCCTCTCAGCTGCGTCACACATATGAGGATATGTTTCCGTCGCGAGTCCTCCACTAACCACCCACTGATTCGCATTATGATACATTAAATACATCCTATGAGGGGAGTGCTTCTCAAATTGTGTGCCGCGGCACGCTAATGTGCCACGAGGACGCCTAAGATGTGCAGCAATATTATTTGGATTTTTTCCCTCAATCAATAAGAGAAAAAGGTCACAAAACTGATGAGAAATCTCCAACTCTTCTTGTATTATCCCCTTAATCTATTATTGTGCACCATCAGTTCTGGTATCCCTATGGGCATCTGCCAATGATTGCTAGCCCTCGACTTTCACTGTCAGTTTTTTTTCCATGCCTTTCATTTTGGCCTCTTTCATCAGTCAAAAGTTCCACATTGTTAGTTCTACAATATTTTCCCATTTTTCGCCCATTGAAGAAAACAAAATCCTTTTGTTAGTAGAATCGAAAACTTTGTAATTACTCGTAGTTATGAAGGTATTGTGCCACAAACTGATTGTGGAAATAGAAACTTGGCCTGTTGCACTGCCATGCGATCAGATTTGTGCGTCTAGATCTAGAACTCTACTCTACATAGATTAGTCTGGAAAGTTTCTAAATCACGCTAAGCAATCAAACTGCCTGGAATATTTTTGTAAAGCTGTCTATAGTGTATGCCACCTCGTTGCGCCACAAACTGATTGTGGAAATAGAAACTTGGCCTGTTGCACTGCCATGCGCTCAGATTGGGTGCGTCCAGAACTCTACTCTATACAGAATTACAGATTAGTCTGGAAAGTTTCTAAATCACGCTAAGCAATCAAACTGCCTGGAATATTTTTGTAAAGCTGTCTATAGTGTATGCCACCTCATACTATCAGGTAAATCTGAACAGGTTTATTTTTAGATTTACACCTCAGCCTTTGAAAAAGTCATATTTTCCAAGCATGTCACCCAGGAACAAAAATAAGAAAGTAAATGATAAGAAACTTTCTAAGAGAAAGTAAAACAGAGAGAGAGAGAGAGAAAGAGAGAGAGAGAGAGAGAGAGAGAGAGAGAGAGAGAGAGAGAGAGAGAGAGAGACTCTCTCTCTCTCTCGCTTTACACCTCAGCCTTTGAAAAAGTCATATTTTCCAAGCATGTCAGCCAGGAACAAAAATAAGAAGGTAAATGATAAACTTTCTAAGAGAAAGTAAAACAGAGAGAGAGAGAGAGAGAAAGAAAGATAGAGAGAGAGAGAGAGACTTTCTCCCAGGAAGAAATGGAGAAAAAACTCTCTGAAGAAAATGAAAAAGTACGCAGAGGAGAAAGAAGAGGAGGTAACGGTAAGAGAGGAACAAGACAAGAAAAAGAGAAAAGATGAAGAACAACAAAATAAGGAAAGGGAGGGAGGAAGAGACGGAAAAAAATCTGGTGTCAACAACACAGGACTTTCTATTACCTACCTTCTTTTTTTCCCTCTAGGAAAAGATTTTTTTTTTTTGTAATGGAGGCGCATAATCCTCTTTTTTCTACAAGGCGCTGATCCTCATGTATTTGACGGTAAAATCACTGAGCAATGATAGAAGTTTGAAGTCTAGAGCGGTATAGAATTTCTCACGGAAGCTATATGAAGCTAATATTGTTGTTCCTAAAGGTTTGCCTTGGCCTAGTTAGCTTGGAGGAGTTGTAGGGTAAGTGCTATGTCGCGGGTTCGATTTCCGCCCTGGTCAAGCTTTATCTTAAACAGATGTAGCTAGGTACATCTAAGGTTCTCTTATATATATAATGGAGGCGCATAATCCTCTAAAGTCTAGGGCGGTAGAGAATTTCTCACGGAAGCTATGTATATGAACTTTATGAAGCTAATATTGTTGTCCCTAAAGGTTTGCCTTAGGCTAGTTAGCTTGGAGGGGTTGGAGGGTAAGTGCTATGTCGCGGGTTCGATTTCCGCCCTGGTCAAGCTTTATCTTAAACAGATGTAGCTAGGTACATCTAAGGTTCTCTTTTCTTACACCTCTTGTTTTTTTATGAGGAGGAAATTTTTTTATGACTTCTCCAGCATGGTGTGGAGGGTATGGTGGAGTCACGGCTCAGGGTATGGTGTTTCGCCCTTCTGTGGCACCATTCCTGGCCGCTCAACCCGCTAAAAAAACCTCCCCGCTCTTCTTTTTTGGTCCCGGAACGTTTCTGTTATGACACCTCTTGGTAAGCAACAGAAAGTAAAAACCAAAAGAGTGCAAGATGTTTTTTGATAAATGATAAAGCCAGGGTGATGTTCATACACTTTGTTCCATTCGCTTGTTAAGGTTTTTAAAAACAAGAGGAGGAGGAGGAGGAGGAGGAGGAGAAGAAAACTCTTTGGGGAAATCAGACGAGCGTCACGTCAACAGAAGCGAGAGAGAAGAGTAGGGAACACAAACGTCGAGAGTGTAGGGAACACAACGTAGGGAACACGACAGGGTGGTAGGGAACAAATGACATGTCATTAGACGGAGGCGTACACTGGAAATCCCTTCTTTAAGTTCGAAGCTCGAGAATCAGGGAGCTTTCTTCAAGTGTTTCCCCCCGTATATCTTGTTTTTCCCCTTAAGATCTTACCGTATCTTCATACGGTTTCCCAAAAATTCTCGTCATTTCCCTGAGCATCAAAATAACTAAGAAAAAGATGAATAACTACTTGGAACACAATGCATTTTTTCTTCTTTTTTTTATATAAAATTAATTTTACAAATTTATTTATTTACACATTTTTCAACACAATTTCTACATTTTAGTTTGTACAATAGGTAGGTAAATAACTTGGGTTATTTGATGAGATCATAAGATACATTTTTGTTAGGAATGGATACGTTGCACGTTGACTAGATAGATTCAGTCTGTGATGGACTATAGGTGACTAATTATTCAAATGCATCAAGCTTGCCCGGATTCAAGAGTTCCAAGGGACGCGATGCCCGATAGACTAAACATCAATGAAAATAAACAAATGACTAGAAGTTATCAGAGGTAGACTAGAGAAAGTACGAGATACAATTACAGTCCAAGAAATATGAAAATAGGTACAGAGAATGTAACAATTATCAGTGAACAATATGTCACTCATCATCCAAACACCCATACAGACTAACATCATCAAAAAATTGCAAAAAATTTGGAACCAACATTTTGACGATCTCATCACTCGTCAAACTCTCACTTCTGGCGAAGCTCAAAACAAATGATTAGACACTTTCAGTTGGTGGTCTCCCGCAGACAGTCCCAAATAAGACCCGGGGCCGGTTCCCAGAAGACTACTGAACGGTGAATGATGATGGTGATGATGCAAACGAATAAGTTTTTCCAGACTTCTCACACCCTTTGAAGAGACAAACACGAAAAACATTTTGGAATCTGGAACCGAAAACAAACACACGAAACGCGACACGAAGATATAAAAATCCACACCAATGGAAAACAAAAGAATAACAACAATAAGATAGCGAAAACGAAAAATTTCGATGATAAGAAATAAAGTTAAGTGTAATAAATTAATTTTTAATTAGAATGGGTTAAGAAGTTTTCTCGAACATTATAAAAGTATAATAAATAAAATGAGAAAGAAGGAAGAGGAACGAGAGAAAAACTGAGGGGGTAAAAGAATGAAGGGGAGGGGAAAGAAGAAGAAATATACAACGAGCAAAGAAGACACTGGGAGAACAAAACAAGAGAGTAGAGATCATATCACAATATTTCCTTAACATCTTTCAAATAAAAGATAAAAGAAGGAGAATGAAGGGGAGGAGAAAGGGGAAGAAATATATACAACGAGTAAAGAAGACACTGGGAGAACAAAACAAGAGAGTAGAGATCATATCACAATATTTCCTTAACATCTTTCAAATAAAAGATAAAAGAAGGAATCAAAAGGAAAACAATGTAAGGAGGCTGATAGCAGATGACAAGATGAAGGATATTGTTGGTCAAATGACTCTTTCGCAACTTTCATAACGTCTTGAACTGATGAATTGCTAAACATATTTACGCTAGTTGGTTTTATAGTTCTACAACCAATCTTCAGAAACATTGAACAGTTTCTCCAGACAAGTTAAGTAATTCCCAAGAACCACATACCTTTAACAATAGGACCAAAATAACCCAAATAAAGAACTTTACAAAAGAACCGGATAGGGGGATGGGACCAAGAGACTTCACAAGAACCGCATCTGTACCTAGAGAGAAGATCCCCGAACAAAGACTCCTACAAGAAGAAACTCATGCTGAACCAAGAAACCCATGCTGCAAAAAAGTGCTCCTGTCTCGCTGATTGGAAAATGAGTGAACATAATTTTTGTACAAATACAGAGCTACATAGTGTAGTGTTGTATAAGAGAAAAACATGGAGAAGGAATGGATAGAGGGGGAAGAATGGCAGGATAGGGGAGGAAAATTGGAAGGATAGAGGGGGAAGAAATGTCAGCAGGGGGAAGATCTGGTTTGAAGGGAATGTTGAGGGCCGGAGAGGGGGATCTGTGGAAGAAGAGTTCGGAGGGCGGCGTTCCCCTCTGTGACGTTTAATCAAGCAAATTGCTCTCTGCTCGCAGCGCTACTTGTTACCCCACCAGAATCCCCTCTGCTTCGCTGGAGGAGCATCGTTCATATCCATTAATGTCATTCCTCTCAGCTGCGTCACACATATGAGGATATGTTTCCGTCGCGAGTCCTCCACTAACCACCCACTGATTCGCATTATGATACATTAAATACATCCTATGAGGGGAGTGCTTCTCAAATTGTGTGCCGCGACACTCTAATGTGTCGCGAGGACGCCTTAGATGTGCAGCAATATTATTTGGATTTTTTCCCCTCAATCAATAAGAGAAAAAAAGGTCACAAAACTGATGAGAAATCTCCAACTCTTCTTGTATTATCCCCTTAATCTATTATTGTGCACCATCAGTTCTGGTTCTGGTATCCTTTGTCATCCTGGCAGCCTGCTGTTGAGCAGGAAGGCGGCTTTAAGCATCTCTCTCTCTCTAAAGAAAGACCGCAGGCAAAATTGAAAAAAGGCCTGCGGCGCTAATAAAAGAGTATTTACGTTCACTCTTATACAACATTTATGTGCGGGGGGTTGGTGCCACGGAAAAATTGGTGAGAGTGACAACATCGTATGATTGTGTGATTAAAAACTTTATCGATAATTAAAATCTTTTATATCTAATTGTTCGTATTGTGTGTAAATTGGAGTCTTGAGAAGTGTGCCGCGGTTACAACAACTTTGAGAAACTCTCCTTTGAGGGGAGGAAAGAGTGGGGATTCCTGTAATGGGAGGAATGAGTGAGGATTCCTACTAAGGGCAGGGTTGTGGCGGGGATTGGGGATCTCTCTTCTCGCCAGTCTGCGTGCTCCCGCGTTTTCCCTCGCGAGGCACACTCTCCTGACTTATTTGGTTAACAGAGGAATTTTTGATGAGGTTGGTGTTGGTCTCGTGAAAATATGAGAAAATGGACCATAATACACAACTACTGTTGAGAAAAACTAGTGGACCAATAACATCAGCCTTTGATAGCCTTCGCGGGACTTATTTGATTAACAATGGAATTTTTGATGAGGCTTTTGATGGTCTCGACGAAAAAATCCGCGAAAATGGTCCGCGATCGATAACTATTAGGAAGAACAACTAGAGAACCAATAACATCAGCCTTTGCTAACCTTCGTGGGACTTATTTGATTAACAAAGGAAATTTTGATGAAGCTGATAATGGTCGCGTTGTGAAAATCTGCGAAAACGGTCCGAGATCTGCAACTTCATACTAGGAATAACAACTAGTGGACCCAATAACATCAGCCTTTACTGACCTTGCCCTAGTTCTGGTAATTATTTTCCTTTAGTTCCTGTGGCAGAATGGTGTTTAGTGCAAACCAACTTTCAAATCAGATTTAAGGATCAGAAGAAGAACCATTGAAGGAAATACCTATGAAAGTAATATCATAAAATTAAATCAACTTACCATTCAAAGGTTTGACATCGCCGTTGGTGGAAGACACTCCTGATTGGTTAGAATTTGGTGTGGAGGGGGTGCCAGGTTTCATGTCCTTTATCGAACTCAGTCCGGATTTGACGTCGGCCTTTGAATCAGACGAATTCTGATTGGACGAAACTTTCTGCTGAGCGAGTCGCTCTTGCTTTCGAAATTTGGCGCGCCGATTTTGAAACCACACCTGAGAACACGGGAAGAAAAGGTTGGACGGTTAGATGCATGAAGATGATGGCAATTTCACTTTCTCGCCCATCTGATGAGAGGCATACTACGGGATGGGCATGCTACGACACAGGCCACAAGCGTCTAATGTAGAAGTTGTTCCATTGCTAATAATAGGACGTAAAAATAGAATAAGAGTGTTACCTAATTTGCATTTCTAAATGGCACAACTTTGAACTAAGAGTCCGCATTTCTAGGGACTAACATAATAAAATATATAGAATCCTTAGTACGTACCTGACTCTTTCGCAACTTTTATAACGTCTTGAACTGATGAATTGCTAAACATAGGTATTTACGCTAGTTGGTTTTATAGTTCTACAACCAATCTTCAGAAACATTGAACAGTTTCTCCAGACAAGTTAAGTAATTCCCAAGAACCACATACCTTTAACAATAGGACCAAAATAACCCAAATAAAGAACTTTACAAAAGAACCGGATAGGGGGATGGGACCAAGAGACTTCACAAGAACCGCATCTGTACCTAGAGAGAAGATCCCCGAACAAAGACTCCTACAAGAAGAAACTCATGCTGAACCAAGAAACCCATGCTGCAAAAAAGTGCTCCTGTCTCGCTGATTGGAAAATGAGTGAACATAATTTTTTCCTACAAGAAGAAGAAACTCATGCTGAACCAAGAAACCCATGCTGCAAAAAAGTGCTCCTGTCTCGCTGATTGGAAAATGAGTGAACATAATTTTTGTACAAATACAGAGCTACATAGTGTTGTATAAGAGAAAAACATGGAGAAGGAATGGATAGAGGGGGAAGAATGGCAGGATAGGGGAGGAAAATTGGAAGGATAGAGGGGGAAGAAATGTCAGCAGGGGGAAGATCTGGTTTGAAGGGAATGTTGAGGGCCGGAGAGGGGGATCTGTGGAAGAAGAGTTCGGAGGGCGGCGTTCCCCTCTGTGACGTTTAATCAAGCAAATTGCTCTCTGCTCGCAGCGCTACTTGTTACCCCACCAGAATCCCCTCTGCTTCGCTGGAGGAGCATCGTTCATATCCATTAATTACATAGTGTAGTGTTGTATAAGAGAAAAATATGGAGAAGGAATGGATAGAGGGGGAAGAATGGCAGGATAGGGGAGGAAGATTGGAAGGATAGAGGGGGAAGAAATGGCAGCAGGGGGAAGATCTGGTTTGAAGGGAATGCTGAGGGCCGGAGTGGGGGATCTGTGGAAGAAGAGTTCGGAGGGCGGCGTTCCCCTCTGTGACGTTTAATCTAGCAAATTGCTCTCTGCTCGCAGCGCTACTTGTTACCCCACCAGAATCCCCTCTGCTTCGCTGGAGGAGCATCGTTCATATCCATTAATGTCATTCCTCTCAGCTGCGTCACACATATGAGGATATGTTTCCGTCGCGAGTCCTCCACTAACCACCCACTGATTCGCATTATGATACATTAAATACATCCTATGAGGGGAGTGCTTCTCAAATTGTGTGCCGCGACACTCTAATGTGTCGCGAGGACGCCTTAGATGTGCAGCAATATTATTTGGATTTTTTCCCCTCAATCAATAAGAGAAAAAAAGGTCACAAAACTGATGAGAAATCTCCAACTCTTCTTGTATTATCCCCTTAATCTATTATTGTGCACCATCAGTTCTGGTATCCTTTGTCATCCTGGCAGCCTGCTGTTTAGCAGGAAGGCGGCTTTAAGCATCTCTCTCTCTAAAGAAAGACCGCAGGCAAAATTGAAAAAAAGGCCTGCGGCGCTAATAATAGAGTATTTACGTTCACTCTTATACAACATTTATTTGCGGGGGGTTGGTGCCACGGAAAAATTGGAGTCTTGAGAAGTGTGCCGCGGTTACGACAACTTTGAGAAACGCTCCTTTGAGGGGAGGAAAGAGTGGGGATTCCTGTAATGGGAGGAATGAGTGAGGATTCCTACTAAGGGCAGGGTTGTAGCGGGGATTGGGGATGTCTCTTCTCGCCAGTCTGCGTGCTCCCGTGTTTTCCCTCGCGAGGTACACTCTCGTGACTTATTTGGTTAACAGAGGAATTTTTGATGAGGTTGGTGTTGGTCTCGTGAAAATATGAGAAAATGGTCCATAATACACAACTACTGTTGAGAAAAACTAGTGGACCAATAACATCAGCCTTTGATAACCTTCGCGGGACTTATTTGATTAACAAAGGAAATTTTGATGAAGCTGATAATGGTCGCGATGTGAAAATCTGCGAAAACGGTCCGAGATCTGCAACTTCATACTAGGAATAACAACTAGGACCAATAACATCAGCATTTACTGACCTTGCCCTTAGTTCTGGTAACTATTTTCCTTTAGTTCCTGTGACAGAATGGTGTTTAGTGCAAACCAACTTTCAAATCAGATCTAAGAATCAGAAGAAGAACCATTGAAGGAAATACCTATGAAAGTAATATAATAAAATTAAATCAACTTACCATTCAAAGGTTTGACATCGCCGTTGGTGGAAGACACTCCTGATTGGTTAGAATTTGGTGTGGAGGGGCACTGTCACCCCAAATTTTAGTATTGTCCTATCGAAAAAAAAAAAAAAATTGTTTACAAATGAATTTTCAGTCAACTGAACAGGTTCTTTTCCTTCTTTGTGCTCGTTGTATTTAAATTTGTTTGATATTAGATTAGTATTAGTAGGTATACCTACTTATTATAAAACCGTAACGGTTGGTAGTTTGAACTGTAAGTAGGTACTCGTATTGTCTTTGTCCTGTGATGTGATAGCATGTTGATGTAGTGTAGAGAAAGTCTAGCATGTCCATCACAGTATGGCAAGTTAAATGGTAATTATAGTAGGTCTATCTGTGTTATAACGTGCTAAAAGATTTACAGTGGTGAATTGAAGGTAGGTACTCGTACCATTTAGAGATTTAACAAATCGCAAAATATGATCTGGAGTTTGGTTATTTTACCCTTGGAATTATCTTTGACAACCATCCACCCCCAAAGCTTCCATCTTCACCTTCTGTTGTCACGTCTGCCAATGTGTCAATCTTATGTGTGGTTTGTATTAACCTGAGCTTTGGAAGTTTTGTTGTTACTGTCACCCCATATTTTAGTATTGTCCTATCGAAAAAAAAAAAAATGTTTACAAATGAATTTTCAGTCAACTGAACAGGTTCTTTTCCTTCTTTGTGCTCGTTGTATTTAAATAATTTGTTTGGTATTAGATTAGTATTAGTACCTACTCGTACTTATTATAAAACCGTAACGGTTGGTAGTTTGAACTGTAAGTACTCGTATTGTCTTTGACCTGTGATGTGATAGCATGTTGATGTAGAGAAAGTCTAGCATGTCCATCGCAGTATGGCAAGTTAAATGATAATTATAGTAGATCTATCTGTGTTATAACGAGCTAAAAGATTTACAGTGGTGAATTGAAGGTAGGTACTCGTACCATTTAGAGATTTAACAAATCGCAAAATATGATCTGGAGTTTGGTGTTTTGAGTCCAAGTGAAGCCATAAAATTTAGTACCTACCTATTGATTGGGGAACGACATTTGTGACAAACGTTCAAATACTCAGTATATTAGATTTAGATTATTATTATTATTTTCATTCAAAAGTTCCTTTGAAATTCCAATTGAAAAATAGGAGTTCTGGCACATCCACTAATCGAAAGCTTACCCGAAATAAAAAGTCAGTGTACTAAATTAAGCTTGTGAAAGTCTCTTTCTCTTTCTCTCTCTCTCTCTCTCTCTCTCTCTCTCTCTCTCTCTCTCTCTCTCTCTCTCTGTGCGTGTCACTCAAACGGTGTCCCAGAAGCTTATCATTTCGGATGGACACTTTTTTTGAACAACAAACCTTAATGAAAAACTTCAGCGACAAACATCACACAAACATGATTAACAAAAAAAATTAACACCCTTCTCCCCATGTACATACAAATCCCCATGTAAATAACATATCATTCAGAACAGTAGGTGGGGGGGGGGGGGGGGGCGGTTTATATTAAACCCTGTTTTCTCTCAACACCCGCACGAAGCGCACCTCAAT
>NW_007377559.1:283917-309831 GCF_000475195.1 Diaphorina citri | reverse complement strand
TTTTTTACATGAGTTTACTTTGTTTGTATGATGTTTGGATCAAATTTTTTTACATGAGTTTACTTTGTTTGTATGATGTTTGGATCAAATTTTTTTACATGAGTTTACTTTGTTTGTATGATGTTTGGATCAAATTTTTTTACATGAGTTTACTTTGTTTGTATGATGTTTGGATCAAATTTTTTTACATGAGTTTACTTTGTTTGTATGATGTTTGGATCAAATTTTTTTACATGAGTTTACTTTGTTTGTATGATGTTTGGATCAAATCTTGGGACAAATTTGGAGTCACTTTTACTAGGCTGATTGGCTTTGAAACTTGACACGGTCATGTATTTATCTTGGTTGACTAGGTAAGGTATATCAAGGAATTTTGACAGAAACAATCGAGTTTTTTTTTCAATTCAATTTCAAGTTTGTAAAAATGAGTCAATTCTCAATTCCTTGATCAAAGGAGCTAAATTTTACAGTTGTTGGTTTACAGAACTCTTATTGATTCGTTTAATAATTTTTCCTTTCAGCATTTCCAGCACTATTCTCTCCTCCCCTTTATTCCTTCAGTTTCTATCTTCTAACATTTTATTTTTCCATATTTTTGCCTCCCCCACTTCCTTCCACCCTTCTTGCTGTTTTTCTAATTTAATTGATAGCAAAAACATAAAATTCCTTGTAACGCTTTTTTTAAAGATGAAAAAAGGAGGAAGAAGAAGAAGAAGAAGAAGGAGGAGGAGGAGGAGGAGAAAAAAGAAGAAATAGAAGAAAAAAAATGCAAAATATGCTAATGTATAAAATGGTACAAATTAATAATAACAATAAAAAAAAGGTCCGTAATATTTATTCAAGAGAGATAACGAGTTGTCTTTTGCCTTTGTAACGAACGACCAACCGAAGAAAAATACTGGTGGAAAAAAAAAAATTAATAATAATATTAGGACTGTGTTTATTGAATTAAACTCAATTAAAAAAAAGGAAATAAAGAAGAAGAAAAAGAAGAAGAGGAGGAGAAGGAGGAGGTGAAAGGAAAGTTAAAAAATCGAGATATGTAGGTAGGTATTAGGAAGAAATAACAATTATTTATTTATTGTTACTATTTTCATGTTGTACTTCATACCTAGATTGGCTTTTTATGAATAAGTAGTGAACAGACACATCCACTAAAATTTAGCTAACGCTCTTTGAGATATGTAGGTATTACAATGAACTCCATACAAATCATTAAATCAAATTGAATAAACACATCTGCATAAAAATGATAAAAATCACTCCAGCTTTTTATCGGGAAAACAAGATCATTCACCACTTAACATACGAGTTTATTGAAACTTGTTTTTGTGGCGCTCACAAAAAGGTGTGTCAATAATTACCAAAGAGAATTACCCAGGTTACCGATTCATACCTGAAGGAAATCGTATGCTGTCTCTGATAGCAAGCAAGTGAATAGGCCTTGCATATTTCATGTTCATTGACCTATATGCGGCATAATATTATTATGATAGTTGCCGCATACGCACTATCAGGTTTTATGACGCAGCTTCAAAATTTATTATTACGAGGTCACATCACGATTAGGCATCATGACGTACTACGTGGCCACACAGTTATTACAAGGTTAACACATATTATAACGTGGCCACACAGTTGCGAAGTCGCCGCATAGTATTATTTCCACGTAGCTTCACAATAAAATTACTAAGTGGGCACACGATTATTAGGTATTACGTGGCCGAATATCATTATTTTAACGTATCTGTATGAAGGACGTACCTATCCATCTTTCTTTGAAACTGCTTTTTCCATATTAGGAAACATCGGTAATTGAGACATCTCCACCATTAAGATCGGTAGTTTTGACATCTCCACTAATAAAACTTGTATTTTTGGCGTCTCCACTATGGTTTCTTCAAATTAAATGGATCCCAAGGGGTAAGGTACAAGGTGGCCTTCACAATTACAAGGTGGCCACTTGATTATAATTACAAGGCCGCATATTACACTGTACGTTGTGTTTGAGCGACCGCAAGACTCCCATTATACGCTTTACAATTACCTCATCATCGCCTTTATCCTAAACCTCAATTACCTCCCCTTCTCCCTTGGCGTTCACACACTGCTCATTAAAAATGTATCCAAACCATTCCTCTTTAGTGACTTTGTTGGGGTTTTTACTAACCGCCTCCTGGTTTTACTTAAGATTCAGTAGTTGAAACTTAAGGAATCTTAATTGATAGGTATGCCCAGTCTAGTTATATTGGAGAGTAGCATGTGTCTGCCTCAGTGTTGTTACGCTCGAGACTTGGAATTGTCGTACCAAACTGTTGAAAATGTCGTATTTTACACAAAATAGTCGTACACTTACATTTTGCATGTCTTCATCTTTTTGAAGGGGAAACATAGGACAACTCTTGATAGCACATAAGCACACCTACCTTTACCGCTTTCAAGGCAGACTGCCTTGAAAGCGGTAGGTCGGTCGTGGGTTCATTTGCCGTCCCGGGTGGATTTATCACAAATAGATCACGTTTGTTCTCGGAACGGCTGGCTTTCTCGTATCCTGTCTTCCTTCTCTCTTCGCTTTCGGGACCAGAAAACACGTAAGGAATCTTAATTTCTATGATGCTTTGATGTCAGTGGAGATGCTAAAAATAACAAAATTACCAAATATGCTAAATAGGTACCTATATGTAAAAATACCAAATCAAGGGTCTAGGTTTACCTTGCCTTTGAGATCAATTTAATTTGAAGAAACCATTTAATAGTGGAGACGCCAAAAATACAAGTTTAAGTAGGGGAGATGTCAAAACTACCGATCTTAATGGTAGAGATGTCTAAATCACCGATGTTTTCTAATATTGAAATAGGTAAGCGGTTTGAAAGAAAGATGAGGTTATAAGTCCAAAAGATAAATAATATGCAAGTGGAAATAATCCATCTCCAGCGGACATTTTGCGAAATTTATTGGGAAATATCACTACACCAGCTTTCATACTTGAAACACAACAATGGCAATCCAACAATTCCCAATCCCCAACCCATTTATTGGACTTGGAAATTAATGAATTCGAAAGCAAAGTCTTCGGAGACATTGCGAATATTCTTAGGACGAAAGGATCAGCAGCGGCAGTAGAAGAAGAAGCAACAGAAACCGTAGGAGAAGTGGACAAAGAAGTGGAAGAAGAAACGCAAGAGCAATGAGAAGAAGACCACGAGGAATAGGACGAAACAGAAGAAGAAGACGAAGAAGAAGCAGAAGAAAGAAGTACCAGTAGAAGAATATGAAAAGAAGTAAGAAGTAGTATAAGAAAACGAAGAAGCAGAAGGAGATATACAAAGAAAAGAAGAATAAAAAAAATCCCTAGAAAGTAAAAGATGAAAATGCAAGACGAGGCGAGAAAAGAGGAGAAGGAAGGGTGGAAAAGATGAATGAAACGGAAAATGGAAATGGAACGGATGAAGATGAAGAAGGAGAAAGAGAAGAGGAGGGAAACACAGAGCATCAGGTATTCCTGAGAGAGAGAGAGAGAGTGGAAAACTTCGTACAATGTTGAGGAAAAGGGACCCTCATCCTATCCCCCCCCCCTCTCTCTCTCTCTCTCTCTGTTTTTCGATCAATATAGACGCTTGAGAGGCAAAGAAAATGGCCGACCCTAGCGACACGTCTTAGACACCATTATTCTTCTCTTTTTTTTTATATCTTCGGAAATATACAACATATTTTTCCCCTTCCTCTGGCCTGTACTTTGCAATAAAAGATGGACGAAAGCTATCTTGTGATTATGAGATGGACAGGAGTGTATTTTTATTTACTTTTCCTCTTCTATACAGTATTAGACAGCGTAAGAACTTGATGTTCTGTAGTTGGTCCTTTCCTACTACCGTTTATCTTTGCCGGCTGGTCAACGGCTAAAAGGACATCTCATCTTTAGAAAGTAGACTGTCAAATTGTCCACCTTATCTTTAGAACATCATTACATCAAAATACATAGGTACTATTGTCAATTTTTAGGTGAAACCTTAAGCAGCAGTTCTGCAACAATTCGTGCACAAATGTTGAAATTCCATTTCGATGAACGTGCCACAAACACTCCCACGACAAATTTTAATGTTCTTTTGCTGGTCGATGATGAAAGTACCCATTTGCGCTCAGTGCAAACATGATTTGTCAAAAAATAATTTGAACCCTAGGTAGCAATAGGACAGCAAATTTAAACGAACATATTTGCCGCAGTTCTGCCGTGAGGATATTCAGTCACAGCTCGTAGATACTTGTATATTTTGTTCTTGCCAAAAAAAAAAAAAAAAAAAAAAAAATGGTATTTCTTGTGGTTCTTTCTTGTGGTATTGTAATCATACCTTAACATAACTGTTGTCTTGTCCACAGGTGGGCTGCCTTACAAAGTATACTCGGGCCACGAAGGTGTCCTCACGGAGAAACGAAAACAGAGACGTATCCGAACCACTTTCACTTCGGCGCAACTGAAAGAACTGGAGAGAGCATTCCAGGAGACTCACTATCCGGATATTTACACCAGGGAGGAGATAGCTATGAAGATTGACCTGACGGAGGCTAGAGTACAGGTAAGCAATTGACGGAGTTTTTACTTTCTATTACACTGTAATTGGTCCAAATTTGCTTGCTTCAGCAGCTGTTGTTCATTGCACTATGTAGGATTTCCAGGAAAAAAAATAATAAATAAATAAATAAATAAAACAAAGAAATAAGAATAATAATTTAGTAAGAATAGCCGGACAAGTTAAAGGGAAGGGGAGAGATAGAAATTATGCATACATTTATGTACTTACTAAAAAATTAAAAATCTTCCTAAAAAAAATCATTGAGGGGCAATCAAAGTTCCTACCACCCACTTGAAACTGTACCTAATTGATGTATCTTTCATACTAAAAAGCCACGCGTTCACACCTCCGAGTAAAAAATATAATAAAAGAAACATTTCACGCTTTCACTACATTAGTGTTCGATCCTAGTCATTACTAGCAAATGTACTGAATAATCACCTAAAGTTATCGAATGATCAGTAAATGTCTCAATTTATCTTATCAAGGGGGACTTTGAATTGACGGAACTAATTTCAATTGGTTCATTGTATTTGCGGAACTAAATCTGATTGGTTCTGCTATACTTGACTTGGATAGTTTCTCACGTTACATATTCAACTGGAATTCATTTAGCATAATTTGTAATGAAAATAAATGGTGAGATTTAATTTTGATTTTGATTTTGTACTTGGGAGCCCCAAAGAGCTTTCGGAGTTGGCCTTGCAAATGTGGAAATTTATGCTGAAATCATAACGCAGTGGAATAAAGATTTTGTACTTGGGAGCCCCAAAGAGCTTTCGGAGTTGGCCTTGCAAATGTAGAAATTTATGCTGAAATCATAACGCAGTGGAATAATTTTAACTAAACCTAATAGGTACAAAAACTTGAGCTAGAATCTAGAATGAAAGAGATATTCTCAATTTAAGTAGGTACCTATTTACCTAACCTAGGTAGGTTACAAATATGTGGGTATAATGTGAACTGATTAAAGTCTAAACTGTACCATTAAGTAGAGACTATGCTATTTGCCAAAACGACAAGAGACAATACCAATAATAACAAAAGAATCACTCCTAATAACAAGAATATAACAAGACAATTACAACTCCTAAAACCTACAATAACAAGAGCATAACAAGACCAATATTAACAACAACTACAACTCCTACAATAACAATATCAACAATAAACTCATCAGGAAACACAACAAACACTTTCCCAAGTCACGTGACCAAATGACAATCCTGAGGAGGGCGGGAGGGGTAGGAAAATCAAGTGGGGGAGACGAAAAATTAAGGGGGGGAGGATTTCCAGGAAAAAACAATTTAGGTAAGAATACCCGGATAGAAGGGAGGGGAGCGATAAAAAGGGGACAACATAATCGCTGCTCACTGTTTAGGTTTAGATGGTTATCGGGATATCTGGCCCATAATATTGAAATATCCCTGGGATATGGGATATGGGAGGTTAATTTGTCAAGTGAAGTGTCCAGGAATTGGCACGCGTTAGGATGGGGTGGGTGTTTATGACTTTCGCGCCAAGTTCGGTGGGAAAGTTCGACTTGGATGGAGGAAATGGGTTCTCACCAATTTCCCCATATGTTCCTCCCGCTTACGTGCCATATGTGAGAGGAATGGGTGGGAATTTTTATTATGTTGAGATTTTGAACAAAACTGGAATTCGTCAGATTTTCTTCCTAGTGTGCTCGCCCTTGGATTGTGGTTATGTTTATGTACTTTCTCGGGTGCAATAGTCCTACAAACTGTGGACTCAGCACACAGAAATTACGTTAGAAAAGTCCCTCATTTCAATGTAATGTACTGAGTTAGGATAGGCTTCAATTGATTTTATTCCTCTTTTTACAGTCCTAGCAAGCCCAGCCCGGTACAAAACCACAACCTGAGCCCGCAGTAATCTTTTAGTAATTAAAAAATCCAAGAGCATGAATTCATGGGATTCCCAAGGATAAACAGAAGCACAAATCGTTTGCAAGGTGCAAGTTCAAGCAACCCTTTCTGCAAGCTGCAGTTTCCAGAGACTGGTGCAAAAACAGCTCGGTCCAATAACGCTGGTTCTTTTTTCTCTGGCAGTTTATGGGGGATCAACCGTCATAAAGTTTGCGTTTAGAGCTCGAAAGCCATGGCGAGAAAAGAAATGTAGTACCTGGCAACGTAGGAAGGAGGAGGAGGAGGAGGAGGAGGAGGTGGAGACAACGGCGAAGGAAAGAGGAGAAAACAGAAGAGGACGACGAAGAAAGGTGTAAAGATGGAGAGAGAGGGAGATGAGAAGGAAGAGGAAACAAACAAACATACAAACAAAGCGAGTTCAAACTCAATTTATTGGAATTTTTCAATTGAATTTTTTTTTAGCCTGTCTGTCTGTCTGTTTGTTCCATTCCAACTCTCGAAGCGTTTGTCCGATTTTGTTGAAATCGGGCAGAAATGTTCAACAAATAAGAGAAATTTTCTCGTTGGATTTTTGGTCCGGTTAGACCTTCGGGGCTTCGGGACCCTTCAGGAACCCTTTATGGGCCCTTCAGTTTGGGAGACGAATTCGTTAAAGGAACTAACAGGTTGGGAGACGAATTCGTTATAGGAACTAACAAATTGGGAGACCAATTCGTTATAGGAATTAACAATTTGGGAGACGATTTCGTTATGGGAACTAACAGTTTGGGAGACGAATTCGTTATAGGAATTAACAATTTGGGAGACGAATTCGTTATAGGAAAGGTAAACGGGGACGAGTTACTTCTACCTGAAAGTCTGGAACGCCATTATTTCCCCCGCAATGTGGAGTTTGGGTTTTGTCACTTGGTTTTTATTAGACTTTATAGCTTTCATTTTTCATTTTCAGCAGTTTGTGTTTTCTTTTCTCGACGAGAGTGGGGGACTTTAAGTAAAAGGAAAACTAGAGAAAAGGCTGCTGATGATAAACAATATGTCACCAACCCCAGTGTCTCGACGAGAGTGGGGGACTTTAAGTAAAAGGAAAACTAGAGAAAAGGCTGCTGATGATAAACAATATGTCACCAACCTCAGTGGTGTAGTTAATGCGGAGGTCTTTGGATCTAGAGTTACGTGGTTCGAGCCCAAGGGCTCAAGTCCCAGTGGTGTAGTTAATGCGGAGGTCTTTGGATCTAGAGTTACGTGGTTCGAGCCCAAGTCAAATTCATGTTCTGTTTCGACATCATGAAATCAAATTACTGTCTGATTTGGCCATCAAAATTTGAAGATTGGGGATAACATGAAAGTTGACACTTCCAGAAAAAACAAGCACCTAAACATGGAATTTTCCCATGAAAATGATTCTCGAACAGATCCAATCAGGCTCAAGTCAAATTCATGTTCTGTTTCGACATCATGAAATCGAATTACTGTCTGATTTGGCCATCAAAATTTGAAGATAACATGAAAGTTGACACTTCCAGAAAAAACAAGCACCTAAACATGGAATTTTCCCATGAAAATGATTCTCGAACAGATCCAATCATCGAATTCATGTTCAGTTTCGACATCATGAAATCGAATTATTGTCTGATTTGGCCATCAAAATTTGAAGATCGGGGATAACATGAAAGTTGACACTTCCAGAAAAAACAAGCACCTAAACATAGAATTTTCCCATGAAAATGATTCTCGAACAGATCCAATCACACGGAAAAATAAATCGAAATTTTTCGTCGTGTATGAAATTTGATAATTTTGTAAATAAGAACCGTGAAAATATAGAAATGTTTTACAATCAGCAATCAGCCCCCTTCTCCAACTGCTAATTGATACTCCTGAAGTGAAAGCCAACCAGGGGAGACTTGTAAAAGGGGTTCAAAACCACTTCCCTAAAATAGTCCTATTCATCTAACCTTCCAAAGGACCCTTATTCACCCCTATACATATTTGCCCCTTGTATCGAGCCTGATTCTTTTTATCGCTCGGAAAATCGCGTCGAGTAGCGTTGAAAATTGATCTTGTTGATTTTCCGGCGAGAGAAAAATCCTCTCAAATCCCACCCCATCCTAACGCGTCCTTCTAAAGGACCCTTATTCACCCCTATACATATTTGCCCCTTGTATCGAGCCTGATTCTTTTTATCGCTCGGGAAATCGCGTCGAGTAGCGTTGAAAATTGATCTTGTTGATTTTCCGGCGAGAGAAAAATCCTCTCAAATCCCACCCCATCCTAACGCGTGCCAATTCCTGGACACTTCACTTGACAAATTAACCTCCCATATCCCAGAACCCAGGGATATTTCAATAATATTACGGGCCAGATATCCCGATAACTATCTAAACAGTGAGCAGCGATTATGTTGTCCCCTTTTTATCGCTCCCCTCCCTTCTATCCGGTTATTCTTACCTAAATTGTTTTTTCCTGGAAATCCTCCCCCCCCTTAATTTTCCGTCTCCCCCACTTGATTTTCCTACCCCTCCCGCCCTCCTCAGGATTGTCATTTGGTCACGTGACTTGGGAAAGTGTTTGTTGTGTTTCTGTTCATTTTCAAAGGCCTTTTACAATCTACTATTGAACCAAATATTCAGACCAGCGGGAGGGATGAATGATCCACGATATTATGGGCCAGATATCCCGATAACCATCTAAACATTCTAAACAGTGAGCAGCGATTATGTTGTCCCCTTTTTATCTCTCCCCTCCCTTCTATCCGGCTATTCTTACCTATAAATTGTTTTTTCCTGGAAATCCTCCCCCCCCTTAATTTTCCGTCTCCCCCACTTGATTTTCCTACCCCTCCCGCTGTGCGTGTGCTCAGGATTGTCATTTGGTCACGTGACTTGGGAAAGTGTTTGTTGTGTTTCCTGATGAGTTTATTGTTGATATTGTTACTGTAGGAGTTGTAGCTGTTATCATATTGATCTTATGTTCTTGCATGTTATTGTAGATTTTAGGAGTTGTAATTGTCTTGTTATATTCTTGTTATTAGGAGTGAAATAACAAAAGAATTTATTGGTATTGTCTCTTGTCGTTTTGGCAAATAGCATAGTCTCTACTTAATGGTACAGTTTAGACTTTAATCAGTTCACATTATACCCACATATTTGTAACCTACCTAGGTTAGGTAAATAGGTACCTACTTAAATTGAGAATATCTCTTTCATTCTAGATTCTAGCTCAAGTTTTTGTACCTATTAGGTTTAGTTAAAATTATTCCACTGCGTTATGATTTCAGCATAAATTTCCACATTTGCAAGGCCAACTCCGAAAGCTCTTTGGGGCTCCCAAGTACAAAATCAAAATCAAAATTAAATCTCACCATTTATTTTCATTACAAATTATGCTAAATGAATTCCAGTTGAATATGTAACGTGAGAAACTATCCAAGTCAAGTATAGCAGAACCAATCAGATTTAGTTCCGCAAATACAATGAACCAATTGAAATTAGTTCCGTCAATTCAAAGTCCCCCTTGATAAGATAAATTGAGACATTTACTGATCATTCGATAACTTTAGGTGATTATTCAGTACATTTGCTAGTAATGACTAGGATCGAACACTAATGTAGTGAAAGCGTGAAATGTTTCTTTTATTATATTTTTTACTCGGAGGTGTGAACGCGTGGCTTTTTAGTATGAAAGATACATCAATTAGGTACAGTTTCAAGTGGGTGGTAGGAACTTTGATTGCCCCTCAATGATTTTTTTTAGGAAGATTTTTAATTTTTTAGTAAGTACATAAATGTATGCATAATTTCTATCTCTCCCCTTCCCTTTAACTTGTCCGGCTATTCTTACTAAATTATTATTCTTATTTCTTTGTTTTATTTATTTATTTATTTATTATTTTTTTTCCTGGAAATCCTACATAGTGCAATGAACAACAGCTGCTGAAGCAAGCAAATTTGGACCAATTACAGTGTAATAGAAAGTAAAAACTCCGTCAATTGCTTACCTGTACTCTAGCCTCCGTCAGGTCAATCTTCATAGCTATCTCCTCCCTGGTGTAAATATCCGGATAGTGAGTCTCCTGGAATGCTCTCTCCAGTTCTTTCAGTTGCGCCGAAGTGAAAGTGGTTCGGATACGTCTCTGTTTTCGTTTCTCCGTGAGGACACCTTCGTGGCCCGAGTATACTTTGTAAGGCAGCCCACCTGTGGACAAGACAACAGTTATGTTAAGGTATGTACAATACCACAAGAAGGAACCACAAGGAATACCATTTTTTACTTTCCTTATCCTATAGGAAGGAAAGTAATGTAATCGGGTCAAATTTTCGATGGTCAGTTTTTATTGCCAAAACACGTTTTGAGGTCCCTAGAGCCTAAATACAAAGTTTCAGCCATTGGTCCGTGTGTGTGTCTGTCTGTGTGTCTGTCTGTCTGTCTGTCCGTGTGTGTGTCTGTCTGTCTGTAAACAAAATATCTCGAGAACGGTAAGAGCTAGAGACTTGAAATGATCCACGAGATGAACACAAAAATCCACGAAAGAATATATTAAACAATATTATACTCGATGTCTGAAGTTTGCAAACTTTTCGTCCTGACGTTTAAGGAGGAGAGGGAGGAATATATCTGATGGAGGAGACTGAAGAAAGAGGAGGTGGAAGAGGAGGTATGGAAGGGAATGTTCGGAAGAGAAGGAATAAGAAAGGGAAGAGGAGGTGTAAGGAAGAGAGGAACCACATTTCAGTTTGTATTAGCGTTCCAATATATTTTCCCTTACATGTTTGGGGGTTATCATATGATAGAGGATGCTATTACACCAAAAGGAGATGGAGGTTACCAGAGTCGATCCCTGCTTATCCGTTAATTGTGGTACTGGGTTACTTGTAATTTCATAACGGACATGGGTTCGAAAAATGGTTATTTGCTCGTTCCCTGCTCTACACTGGTAAAATTGGGACACATTGACCGAAAGTCGAAAATTGATATTATCCTCTAAGCCCCAAGCTCTAAACTCTCCTGACCAATTCAGGTAGGTAGCACCTCGAATCCACTATTTTATGACGGATCACTGAAGATAAGTAACATTATGCTTGGTTGGTATCTGGACGGGTGACCGCCTGGGACAACACGTGCTGAAAGCTTCTTACAGTTGGCTGATGTTTTGGGGCTCATTAGCTACTATTAATTTGTTCTGCTCGAATAAGAGTAGGTAAAGAGTCCCTTTAACCCATCTGTAGGGTTGATCCAGCACCCTCTTGATTTAGGTAACATAAATAGGATTTTTCATAAAGCAAACTTTTTCACGTGACAATTTTTAGTTTCCAACCCAGTTTGAAGTGATTTTCTAGGTCCTTGCACTTTTCACCTCTTGTTCCCCAACAAGGTGGAAGCATTACGGAAGAAAAATGAGTACAAATCTCCACGTAGGGTATCCTACACAGAACAAATACCCGAGTCAAAAAGAGAGAAGGAAAAATTTGATAAATTGAGTGTTGAGAAAGGAAGTGTAAATTAAATTATGCATGAAGACAAAGTGGGAGAGAGGATGAGATGTGGAGGAGAAGGGAAGAGAAATATTAGAGATATGACGAACGTGAAGGAAGAGAGAGGAGAGGAAATGAAAAATTGAAAGGGACTCCTGTCATAATGGGAAGGGACAGAGAGAGAAAGGAAGGAAAGAAGGAAAAAAAAAAGCTGAATTGGACTACCTGTACCTAGATTTGGGCAAAGTCCTTTGAGGAAAATATTAGAACATTAGGAAAATAAACTGTTGAGTGTTCTGTTTTGCTATAGCATTTCCAGCTGGGCTAGAGAGACTTGGACTCGAATGAACAATCTTCGGATACAAAATCACCGAGCTGACCACTGTGGGTACACTAGGGAGGTTAATGTAAATAAGGAATAGGGTATCTATTACCTGACCAGTGAATTTTCAAAGATCATGTTTGTAGGTATTGAAGAATCATCAACACAATTTGAAATTTTTGCTATTTTGCGAGCAAGGATTCGACAGACCTAGCTAAAGTCTTTTTTACAAGCAAATTTACATCCTTTTTCTTCCTGACAATATCACAGTCTCTTTTTCTCTCTCATTTTCACAAAAATATATCATGTTCCCCCTTTTGTTGAAAAAAAAAGAGTGGAAGAGAAAATAGAAATATGTTAAAAGCATTTTTTCCGGGGAAATTTATCGCCATTTTCATTTCTTGAATTTCTTCCTATGTTTTGTTTCTACTTTTGCTGAGGCACGGAATTGATTTATTATCGAGGGAAAACAAAATGTTCTGAACCTGCAGACTGTCAAATCTGTCCTTAGGAAAGCTAATGAATGGATTATCAGATTATCACTATTGTAGATAATATAGCAAGCGGCGTGCGGCGAGGTAATAGCACCTTGAATGTAACACTTCTCGGTGGATCACAGAAGTAAAGGAACGTTGAGCCTGATTGGTATCCAAATGGATGACCATCTGGGCATTTACGCTGCTGACTTTTCCAGCCCACTCAGACTGTGTAGCTTAAGCCCTGTGTGTAGCTTTAGTGTCTTTGTACTTTTTTGGACTTTTTACTTTCCTTATCCTATAGGAAGGAAAGTAATGTAATCGGGTCAAATTTTCGATGGTCGGTTTTTAGTAACGCTTTTTCGCATACTTAGATGATCTTTTATTTTAAGATTTTGTAGGTAGAAAACAGATTTATTATAGATAATAATTTTATTACCTACCTACTTTTCACGTTCCCTTTACTTGAAGTTTCCGATAAAAGACGGGCTAAGGAGATGGAGCTATAGGTACTTAATAATTTAGTTTTTTTGCTCTTCTGAATATATTATTATTTATTTATTTTAAGTACAATCCATTCGTTCTCCAAAGACAGTTATCCCCGAAAAAGTAGAAATCTGCATAGGAAGGTACCTAGGTTAGGTATGTTTAGTAAAACGTTTGAAATTAAGTTCAATAAAAGGTTGATATTAAGTTCACACACAGCACACAAGTCGTGTTTTCCCAGAACCCAATCACAAATCTTTGCTATGAGCATTAGACTTCACACAAATTACGTAAGAAAACGCCCCCATTTTAATGTATTTACGTGTAATAGGTAAATGATTTTAGTTTGAAGAATTAGTAGTTCGTTAGCAAACTTTCATTAGCTTGAAGCTTTAAAACTACCATTTCATTGGACTTTGTGCAATGTTGTCCCCTAAAATCACCACTATCCTGCGAGCAGAGATAAAGCACAAGCCAGCAAGAGAAGTAGATAGGTGTATAAACATTGCGAGAGAAATCTAGAAAAGCTTTTTGTTGGAATGTAAAAAAAAGGGCTTTACAAGCAATGTGGCAAGATTCGTTAAGGACAAAGCAATGGACCATGTTTATCTTACACATCTCCTCGTCCTTCTCCTCCTCCTCCTTCTCCTTCTTTTTCTTTTCCTCCTATTTCTTCTTCTCCTCCTCCTCCTCCTCCTCTTCCACTTCCAAATGGTTCGGTCACTCTCAATTAAGGATGACCTTTTTTTTTTTTCTCTTTTCGTCCCGGTAGTGGTGTAGTTTGGGACCTGCTCGGGGGGGGAAGTGCAACGGTTGGCGGCATTTTTAGTTGTTGGCCTTCAAATCCAGACCTACCTAGAAAGGATGTAGAAATTGATACCCTGTTTTTTAGATTTCACATCACATGAAAAATTATTGGGTAAAATAATAATAATAAAATTGGATAGCAGTCTAGTACAATAATTGTTCAGAATAAATCTTTGAAATCAAACAAACTAATAAAGTAACAAAGCACCTACTTTGCAAGTTCATCGAGGCGGGAAACATAGGTGTCCGGTGATCCTGATGACTTCTCGCCATCACAGCACACTGGGCAGACCCACTTGATAAATGATGCCCCATAGGTCCGGCCGTATTATACGATCGAGCCATCGAGGCAGCAGCCGCGGTGTATCGGTAGGCGGCCGAAGACATTTGGTCCCCGTACGAGCATGGGCCGAGGCCGGTGGGGTCCATGGAGGAGGTTAGGGCGCAACTGGAGGCGTCAAACTGAGCCGCCGCCTGGTTCAGGTAAGAATAGTCCATGGTACCCGTGATGGAGGCCTTGGGTTACGGGTAATCTCGGTTTGGTGAAACCGCGAAGTGATTCACCACAAAACTAACCAAACCGGAACACGGAAACTTTAGAGGTACAGAAAATGTGTGGTCACAAGAAGGCAGTCAAGATTGTCCACGAAAAAACACTTCCTTAATTTGATATTTTAATATTTTAATTTAATAGCTCTTAATTTAACCTAATATGAATTTTGTATTGAAAATGCCTTAGCATACAACAAGTTGACCAATCAGAAATCAGCTTTAGTCAACAAAGGTTAAGGCCCGAGTACCTAAAAAGTTAATTTATGTTCATTATTGGTTATAAAAATGTTTGCATTTGAAATTTTGCACAATAACATGATTATTCATTGCAAAAACTAAAAGGTAGACACACAACAGGAGTTGGAAAAATTAAAATGATAAAAGTGTGATTAAAAAATAATTAAAATTTGACAACATTATGTTTTTCCAATTAAATTACTGTAAACAAAATTTTCGCAGGTACCCCTAACTGTAATCTAATTTCACTCGTATACGTAAACAAATAAAATTAATTTACTTAAAAATAGATAAAATTAGAATTCCCCAACACAAATTTATCAGGAGTTGATGAAATTATTCACTCGTTATTATATTATTTAAATTGAGAAAATTCCATTAGGTTTTGTGCGACCTTTAAGGATTGGACTGATAGTTAGGATGATTAAAAGTTTGCAAATCAAATGATAGGGACTTAATTCAATAACACACCAAGTTTATACTTTTTTTTACAGATGGTTTTAATAAGCTCAATGAGACCAACTTGAATTTGCAAGGGAAGAATATTACCATCTTTCAGGCCAGGGATAAAATCAAAGCCCTCATACAGATGGTGATAATGTTGATAATAATGTTTTGAGTTTTCCAAGGAGCAAGGGGGTTGGAAAAGTGTAAGGGATGGTAGAAAAGGGAGGAGTTATATCCTATGTATACAGATATAGGGTCGCTACCCTGATGCGCAGAGTGCGAGAAAAACTGTCGCTTTGTGTCGCTACGAATATACCAAGCTTGTGTTTTTTTATAGCGATAAACTTTTGCCTTCTGTTTTGTTCTTCTTGTACGTAATTTACTTTTGTGTAGGTACTTTTACCTACTTATTATTTACCTCTGTTCTCACAAGATAAACACATAGTTTTTTTTAACGCTTTTTCGCATACTTAGATGATCTTTTATTTTAAGATTTTGTAGGTAGAAAACAGATTTATTATAGATAATAATTTTATTACCTACCTACTTTTCACGTTCCCTTTACTTGAAGTTTCCGATAAAAGACGGGCTAAGGAGATGGAGCTATAGGTACTTAATAATTTAGTTTTTTTGCTCTTCTGAATATATTATTATTTATTTATTTTAAGTACAATCCATTCGTTCTCCAAAGACAGTTATCCCCGAAAAAGTAGAAATCTGCATAGGAAGGTACCTAGGTTAGGTATGTTTAGTAAAACGTTTGAAATTAAGTTCAATAAAAGGTTGATATTAAGTTCACACACAGCACACAAGTCGTGTTTTCCCAGAACCCAATCACAAATCTTTGCTATGAGCATTAGACTTCACACAAATTACGTAAGAAAACGCCCCCATTTTAATGTATTTACGTGTAATAGGTAAATGATTTTAGTTTGAAGAATTAGTAGTTCGTTAGCAAACTTTCATTAGCTTGAAGCTTTAAAACAACCATTTCATTGGACTTTGTGCAATGTTGTCCCCTAAAATCACCACTATCCTGCGAGCAGAGATAAAGCAAAAGCCAGCAAGAGAAGTAGAGAGGTGTATAAACATTGCGAGAGAAATCTAGAAAAGCTTTTTGTTGGAATGTAAAAAAAAGGGCTTTACAAGCAATGTGGCAAGATTCGTTAAGGACAAAGCAATGGACCATGTTTATCTTACACATCTCCTCGTCCTTCTCCTCCTCCTCCTTCTCCTTCTTTTTCTTTTCCTCCTATTTCTTCTTCTCCTCCTCCTCCTCCTCCTCTTCCACTTCCAAATGGTTCGGTCACTCTCAATTAAGGATGACCTTTTTTTTTTTTCTCTTTTCGTCCCGGTAGTGGTGTAGTTTGGGACCTGCTCGGGGGGGGAAGGAACCTTTTTTTTAGTCCAATGAAAGTATGGTTATAGGGACAAGAGCTAGGATCCTGTCTGATTTTCCGCAACACAGTGCTGGGTTGTCCGACAGAACAATGAATATATCACAAACCCTCCAGCGCAGAGGAAGAGCTGTGAGAAACTCCGTTGAAATTTAACTTTGGTGTGCACCCTGAGGGCCCAGACGGTCACCCGTCCATGTATACCATACACCATACACCGCAGTGTTGCTTAACTTCTTCATTAGATACATAGGTACCTACTTACTCTAGACACCTGTTTAACATAATATTCAACATTGAGGTTGTTGCGTCAAAAAAGTGATTTTGCCATCTAAGCTAATTTTATTTCATTGGGAGTTTTGTCATCTCCACTAATTTTATTTCATTGGGAGTTTTGTCATCTCCACTAATTTTATTTCATTGGGAGTTTTGTCATCTCCACTAATTTCATTTCATTCAAGGTAACTTTTTTAGTAGTTCCATTTAAAGTTACCACGCCACTGGTCACCTGTCCAGTGTTTACTTACCATGTTTGTGTCCCTACAGTGGTGGAGGGGGAGGGGGAACCTTTAATCTTTAATTCAATTACTTTCCTTTAGTTCATTATTTTCTTCCTCTGCTTCTGTTTTTTTTTCTACTCGTTTTTTTTTTTTTTTTTTTTTTTTTTTATCGTTTTTTTTTTTTTTTTTTTTTTTTTTTTTTTTACCCGTCCCAAAATTGTAAACAAAACGACGACATAAGTTCAAGTAAAAAATAGATGAATTGGGTTGGTGTGGGAGAGAGCAGTTAATATATATAAATAGGTGAAAGTAGATTACATCAGAATACATTAACGGACGTTATGTAGTGAAGATACGTCTCAACACCAAGATTAAAAAAAAAAAGCGGCAGAGTTACCTACCTAACCTACCCTACTGACTTACCAAAGATAAAAGGTAGGGTTAGACGCTGCTACGTAGATACGCTTGATTGTATAGAATGCTTTTAACTCTAGTCCGGCTTCGAGCCTAGTCTTAGCTAAATGGTTGGGTAGAGCGTCTGTTTTTGGTCTAGAGCTCTAAGTCGCGCTTCGATTCCGTCACGGCGGAGGATTTTATCCTGAAATCTGTTAACAGATAAAGTTCGTTCTCGGAACGGGGAAGTAAAACCTCTTAAAAAAAAAAAAAAAAAAAAAAAAAATCAATACTACCTAGGTACCTATTCAGAATTCACCTATATTTATCTGCCGGAAATAAACTAATTAAACTCGCGTAGATACAAGGGCAACAAAACGGGGAGCCTGTTTAAAAATATGTATAACCCTTCCTATAATATCTCCCCCAAAAGTTGAATTATTACCCAACCCGCTCTGTATTAACAGGTAAAACAAAATTTATTAAAAATTTCAGCGAAAAATATGAGCGCGGAATATTTCTGGCGGCTTGTGGATTTCGTAATCCCTTGGGTACTCCTCCGGAAACTCACCACGCTAAACGTTGATTAACTTCAGTGATCCATAGGAGCTAATGTAGAGTACTGTAGAGGCACCTATTCAACGTGCTATCGCCGCGTTGGGCTCCGCTGTCTTCTTAATCTAAATAGGTATTTGATTAAGAGGCTTTGTTTTTAGCCGTAGAATATCTTTGTCCATTCGATCGTTCCTTAGAAGAAGGGCCTATGTTAGTTGACCAAACGAACTGAAGGTCCTACGTTTTAACTCGACCGTTTTGCATTTGGACCGTTTAGATGTTCGTTTAATTGTTCCGCTATAGCTCCCAATTGCCTGGTCCGATTTTGATGAAATTCGGTACCTACATAATTATGATCCTTGAATCAAGGCACGTCGATCATTGAAACATGTGTGAATATGAAATTGCATTCATACATTCGTCTCAGCCTAGCAAAAGAGTTTGAGTGAGGTCTACAATTTACAGAACTCCTAGCTAGTAGCAAAAATATTAACATAGGCCTTTCTTCCTGGGAACAATTCAAATATAGCAGGTACCTAGGTAGGTATCAATATTGTAAATGCAGTTTCTTCGTGTTATTATATCACAACTTTGGTGCTCACTGCAGCATTGTAGGATTTTTCCCAATATCTCAATAATCCTAAAAATCCAACGTTTACCTACCATGCTGGCATCGGTTGCTATACGCAGTTATATGTCATAGCTACTCATTTTCCTCACGAGGCTGAGTGGACCCCGCAACGTCCAGTCACGGAGTCAATCATTTGCTTGGTACAAATTTCTTGACCCCGCCGGGAATCGAACCCGGGTCTCCCGCGTGCAAGGCGAGTGTCTAAATCCAAAGTTTCACCGATTGGTCCGTGTGTGTGTCTGTCTGTCTGTAAACAAAATATCTCAAGAACGGGAAGAGCTAGAGACTTGAAATTTGGTATGTAGCTGTCAAATGTCACAAGGATGCGACACGAAACTTTTGGTTAAGACCGGTGCAACGGTTAGGTATCAATATTCCGGAAGTTTCACAGCAATACCTATCTACACCCAAAGCACAAGCCTCCCAGTATACCTATTTTCCATACAATGAGTGGATAATTAAAAAATACTGGAGGGGGCAGAGAGAGAGAGAGAGAGAGAGAGAGAGAAAGAGGTTGGCCACTCGAGGTACCTACCTCTACCCTTTACCTGGCATTTCCCAGAGGTTTAAAATGTTGTGTTATAATTGGAAGAGCAAAGCATAAAAATGTATGATCGGAACAAAATTATAAAATAAAAACACAAAATTAGGTACATAATAAATATCATAGCCATAAGCTCAGGGCAGCGAAATCCGGTGGGCAAAAGGGAGGGGTGAATTTTAGTGGGAGAGATAGGTACTTATAGGTATAATGTAGATTTTACCTATCATCCATAATAGGTAAGAGAGAGAGAGAGAGAGAGAGAGAGAGAGAGAGAGAGAGAGAGAGAGAGAGAGAGAGAGAGAGAGAGAGGGTTGGCCACTCGAGGTACCTACCTCTACCCTTTACCTGGCATTTCCCAGAGGTTTAAAATGTTGTGTTATAATTGGAAGAGCAAAGCATAAAAATGTATGATCGGAACAAAATTATAAAATAAAAACACGAAATTAGGTACATAATAAATATCATAGCCATAAGCTCAGGGCAGCGAAATCCGGTAGGCAAAAGGGAGGGGTGAATTTTAGTGGGAGAGATAGGTAGGTACCTATAGGTACAATGTAGATTTTACCTATCATCCATAATTATAGCTACTACTTTGCTATGGGAGGGATAGAGAAGGAGATGGAGAAAAGGGAGAAACACTTGTAGGGAAAGGGAAGATAAAGAGAGAGAGAGAGAGAGAAAAGCAGATAGGTAAGTACTTAGTAAGTACCTACTTAAGTAGCTATGAATCAACCTACTTTTAGCGGTTAGAAATCTATTGTGTGGTGTTTGGCCATAAATAGGTAAGGAACTAGAATAAAAAAGCCCTCATAGAAAAATGTTTGGAAATGTTGTTTTAAAAAAACTTGTTGTATTTTTATAATAAAGGGGGTGGGGGGTGCAATCTTGAATGTTCAGGGTTCCGCAAAAATGTTCACCTTTTAAAAGGGTTCCGCGGGCCAAACTAATTAAGAAACACTGTTTTAGTGGTTAGAAATCTACTGTGTGGTCTTTGGCCATAAGTAGGTAAGTAACTAGAATAAAATTCAATGTCTTGGAAAGATTCAAACTCGCGTTGATTTATAAGGTGGACGCTGAAGTACAGAATCAGATAGGTACAGAGAAGCAAAGATCTTACGCCTGAAAATTATGTTTGATTATGCTTCATGCTATACATTTTTGGAAGAATTTTTATACAGTGTGACCAATCAAATTTGATTCATCTGTGCCTTATTATCAAGTTCGAATTTTTCATTATCAATGAACTTTGGTACTTAATGATCAGTAAAATTATAATAAATAATCAATAAACTCTTAAAAATTGTTTTTAAATGAGCATTAACATTGTAAAAGTTAAAATGTAAACTCTCGAGGAAATAATTTAAAAAATTTTCGTTGGTAGCACTGGGGATCGATTATCAGCAAAAATGTAAACAAAACATTTTTATCAGAAATCAGAATCCTAGAATGTCGGGATCCTTTTCATCAGATTTTATCTAAATTTAATCTAATTTAAAGATCAACTCATTTAAGAGTCCGTTTCATTTCTTGTCTCAGCTCTCGGTGAGTCGACATCTTTTTTTCGTGCTCCGAAAATTTTCTATAGTTTTTCTCGAAACTTCTAAATTTTCCTAATTGAATTAATCTTATTAACCGCCTTGATTAAAATGAACTGACATTTATAGAGAAGTAACTCCTTGAAACATCTACTGTGAAAATTCGAGAGAAAATGGACGCTCAGCAGTTCTTACTGATGAGGTTGGAATCAGGAAATCTATCCAATATCAAAAATGCCCTGAAAACATTCATTGAAGCTGTAAGTATGAATCCCACCTTTGATATGTGTTAGTCGGTTTTAAGCTTTTGCAAATCAGGGTTTTGTTCAGATCACCCTAAGCTGCTTTAGGGCTATTCAAACATTTGCTAGCTGGCTGTTGGCTAGAGCAAAGCTTTTATGACATTGTCCACCAAAATGACTGTAACAAAATCTTCCTTGAGTGGTAGCCCCAAGAGAAACAAGTTGAATATTTTATGTCAATGTTTAATGCTTTATTTTTCTGTTTCAGAACTCTGACAGCTTTACATTCCCTACACTGGACAGAGATAAGTTGGACAAGTTGTATTCGTTGGTGTTCAATATACTCTGCAATCCAATGTATTCAGAATGCTACATAGACTGCCTCTCGTGCTTGAAATTACTATTGTAAGTATTTGATCTAATAATGTTTCATTAATAAAAAAATCACTTTTTTGGATATAGGAAACCCTAATGGGCCCAATACTTTGAATTTGGAATTTTTGACCGATTGCGAAATCCTTTCTCATTACCTTATATAGGTTCCTTATACAATAATACTTGATACTTGAAGACTATACCTAACCAAAGAGTCTTGGAGTATGCTTAGAGGTCAACAAACACTGTAACAAAATCCTTTAGATTGATCCAGGCTTTAAAGTAGGTAAGTAAAAAGTAAATAATGACTTTACCCTGTGTGTTTTCAGCCGAGACAGCAAGTATTTGGACGAGTTGATTTCACAGGAGAGGTTCAACATTTTGCTACAAACAGCAAGGCTGTACAATACTCAACCTACTGTGTGTTATTCAGACCTGACTAGGGGAGAAAAATAAGCTCACAATTTCATCACTTTTTCCTTTGCTTCCTCACAGCCCAGTTCTCTGGAACAACTCGGGAGCGGGGCAGGTGAAGGGGAATCGCACAACGCCGACGCGCTGCTCACTATTATCACCTATCTGCATGAAGAACTAGCCTCTCGCGTCCCCAGTCCTGGTACCACTCCGACTTCTAGTTCGGGGACCGTGGATCATATCCTGCCAGTTTTGCATGTTTTATCCGAAGCGGCCAGACATCATAAGGCCCTGAGGAGGCTGATTAGGAATCAGATTTTACCGGCGCGTCGCGACTTTAGGTAAGAAAGGGTGTATTTTTTAGGGTTTATTTATAGTGGCAGGGTTCTCCTGTAGGAGCTCTTCCATCCAGTCACTAGTTTGTGTGTGAGAGTGTGTGTAGAATTGTGTAGTGTAGAAGCAGACTTAGTTAGATAGCCCACAAGGAAACTTTCCGGAAAGAAACTGATTCCGATTGTGCGCCATCTTAGATTTCCCAAGGTTTAAAACAAGAACCATTTCAGTTTCCCAAAGGGAGGGAAACAGAACCAGTTTCGGTTTTTTTCCGAAAGGAAAAGAGTTTAAACGCACTTTATGGCCCCCGGCTAAAAGGTGACTGAAATAAAGGTTTTATGTGATTCCAGTTCGAGACCCGAGGAAGGCGACAGTTTGTTGTCTCATTTGACTCGCTGTCTGAGCAGCGGTAATACAATGTTGCGCGACTGTTGCGCAGATCTACTGTTTGTTCTGTGCAAGGAAAATCCAGCGCGACTCATCAAGTATACGGGATATGGCAACGCTGCAGGTAAATAGAACAGTTGCGCTTACTTGAGAGTGGTTTCTAAGTTAAAGAGAAAAAAAAAGGAACTAGGGAATTTTTCTTTTTCTTCTATGACTTCTAGATCCGGAGGTAAATCGATTAAAAAAACCCCCGATGAATCTTAAACTCTGACGTCACAGCATACGCTCCTGTACGCTATGACGTCATAGTTTCATAGTACATGACTCCTCTAGCTTTGTTTGTTTGAGCGCATGCGTTTCTGCGCATTTCGTAAACTTTGACGTCACGACTCGTTGAATTTTTTCATTAGAACGACAAATAAAAATTGAATTTTCGACCTTTTAAAGTTGCTTTTTGGAGTTTTGACCTCAAATTCGAAATTTTCACAACTTTTTTTACGTAGGAATCGATCTTTTATTCACAATTTTTACCCAAATGCAACTGCTCCATTCTTCAAGAATGCTAAAACCTTCCATTTTTGTTTCTCAGGAATGTTGGCGGCTCGAGGTTTGCTAGGGTGTCAGAACAAGGGCCAGTATTCTTCCAGTAGTGAAGAGAGTGACACGGAGGAATATCTGAGAGTCAAAGATAACATCAACCCAGTCACCGGAGTCTATGAGCCTCCTAAACCTGATTCTACCCAAGGTAAGTCAAATAACTTGAGTTTTTATCCATGTATGTAGTTGATATATTTTTATTCAACTAAAGTTGTGTAAATAAATTGAAAATATTTTTATTCATTATCCAGTTCTAGCCGATAGATAGTGAATCTATAATAATAATAGAATAGAATTATTGTTTATCCTGCTGGGATAGGATTGAAAAGCCCCTTTACCCCCCGCAGTCTATCTAAGGTCTTGTAAGTATATTTTGACATATTATGCAGAACATTTAAGATCTACCTTTGAGACAGTCTCATTAACCTCTGCATACTCCGAGACTGTCCAGGCATAATGTTCGAGTCTTCTTCAGAAAGAAAGGTACTCTTAGCTAATTTTATTAACATCTCTCATTGAGTAACATCTCCCTCTCTCTATCACTCTTATGCAGTTGACGGCAGCATTGTTTGAGTCTACACTTGAGCATCCTCACCGTTTCTCTACTATCTTCTAGTATTTTCTCCTGAATAAGATTGTGCTCCTTTTCTTCCTGCAGCTGCTCCTTGGTTTCTGTCAGCTGTCTATCGAGGGCATACTTGTAATTCTCCAGTTCTTTCAGTCTGGCGCGTGCACATTCGATTTGTAACTCATATTCCCTTGCTATTTGACACACGGACTCTTTCTCACAGGTGTACATTTTGATTCTGTCTTCATACAATGCCTTGGCCTCTCCTAGTACACTGATCTCGATATCTTTCACTCGGATTTGTTCTTTCATCCCCGCCATATCTTTGTCCTGACTCTCCAGTTTGTCTCGTTGCGCGTTCGTTTCTGTTTTCAATCGTTTCAAAGCCTCTATGAGGGTGATGATCGAGAATTCTTTCTTGGCAACCTCTTCCTTGAATTTCTCTACAAATGTGAGGTGATCTTGTTTCAACCCTTCGTGTGCTCGGCACATCTTGTGAAGCTCCTCATTTCTACTATCGACCATGTTTTGTAACTCTTCCTTCTGTGCGTCTCTTTCCTCTATGTCTTTAGTCATCGCTTTCATCTGGTTTTCCCAACTTGCTTGCTCCGCTTTGTGAGTTACCTGTAGAGTTTCTATCCTTTTCATAACAGCAGGATCTTCCAATGCATCTCTGCTTACCAGTTTCTCTATTTGTTTGTCTTTATCAAGGAGTAGACACTGCAGGGTGTTGCGTTGATAGAGTAGTGTATTGTTCTGCTGTACCAAGTCATCTTTGATCTTGTTTATCTCGTGCAGCTTCTCCTTCATTTCTCTGTTGGTTTTCTTCACAAGATCTCGTTCGTTTTTGATATCCTCAACTTCTTCTTTCATTTGTTTGATTTGTTCGAGAGCGATTTCCTTCTCCTTGTTTGCTTGATCTAGCACAATATCGCACGCTGTGTGGTCGGGTAGAGGTGGTTGTTTGAGGAGTTTCATTTCGTTTTTCAGTTTGTCTGTTTTCCGCTTCTCTTGTGTGACTATCATCTTGAGAATGTCATTGTCTGCGTGGGCGTTGTTCAGCTTGGTAATATTTTCGTCTGTAATGAAATTCATTGATTAAATGGAGAATTTGCTGCAGATGAAATGGAAAGATTAAGTAACATCACATTACATTGAAATGGGAATTTTTTCTCTCGAAATTCCCGTGTGTGAAGTCTAGTGTGTAGGACTATTGCACCCTTGTAGATTCAGTTCATTAACGTCAGGCAAGTATTGAATAGTTACCTAAATACTAACTATACGATCTTTGGTTGTCTGGAATAGCTCACAATGTGAGAACCCTGCCATTAAAGCCTTAAAAGTGAATAGTTACCTAAATACTAACTATACGATCTTTGGTTGTCTGGAATAGCTCACAATGTGAGAACCCTGCCATTAAAGCCTTAAAAGAACACTACCGGTAGTGTTTACCCGTCATTTCCATACTACACTCGTATGGTCTGTGCCATAGCATTCCCACTCCGTAGACCGTACCTGTTATTTCCATACTAGACTCGTTTGGTCTGTGTCACAGAATACCCACACCGTGTACCTGTTATTATCTTCAACTCATCATATTTCTCCTTCATCTCGTTGGCGATCTCGAACGCCTGTCGATTCCCCTCGACAGCGGTTCGAAACTTGTTGCTCTTCTCTTCGTACAGTATCATCAGGTTGCGAAACGCTTTCTCTGCCTCTATGCGGGTCGCTTTCTCCAACTCATAGTCACGATAAAGGTTGCGAACGAGTTGCGATTCGTGTTGTATGTGCGCCGGGGTGGACGAACTGTCTCCGGAGGAAGAGGGGTGAGGGTAGGTGATGGGGGACTCTGAAATAGAGATATTTTAGAGGTTAGATAGAGAAAACGGGGTAATTATTCAGAAGCCACCACAAAGCAAAAAAACTCCTTTCTGTGTTTAACCTAGAACCCTATAATAACAATGATCACTGCTCAAACTGTGAGAGCTCCTTTTAATGAATTTGATGGCACATTCGTTCTCTTTTGACAAAATTTTTGATGGCAAATTCGAGGAAATCAGGCTGTATGTCGTAAATTATTGGTGTAAAAAAAAGTGGATATATCTTTCGATTTTTTTTTTTTTTTTTTTTTTTTTTTTTTTTATATTTGTGTTTTTACAACGCACTTTTTTTGGAACAACCATG
>NW_007377559.1:279337-282053 GCF_000475195.1 Diaphorina citri | reverse complement strand
GCGGTTTGTTCGCGGTATTCGCGGATTGTTCGCGGTATTCGCGGATTGACCGCGGTATCCGCGATTTGTCCGCGGTATCCGCGATTTGTTCGCGGTATTCGCGGATTGTTCGCGGTATTCGCGGATTGTTCGCGAGATTTACCTACATTCAGCAACAATCTACCCACCATCCTCACATTAACCTCACCTAACCTCAATGGGGCCAAAAAAGGGGCCAACAGGATGGTCACCCATCCAAAGGCCAACCACAGACAGTTTCGCTTACTGGAGTGATCCTTGAGAACTTCTGGATGCAATGTGCTATCACCACTGGTTGTTTAGAGTGCTTTCAAGTCATCTGAAAGAGGAATTAGCCAGCCTAGTTAGCTTAGTTGGTAGCGCGTCTGCCTTGTAAGCGCTAGGCCGCGGGTTCGATTCCCGCCCGGGGCGGATTTTATCCTGAAGGGATAATGTTCGTTCTCGGAACGGCTGGCTTTCTCCTATCCTGTCTTCCTTCTCTCTTCGATTTCGGGACGATAAGACCATAGCAGTTAAAGTTCCCTCTGTCAAACCTCTTTAAAAAAATTTATACAATAGGGCTGTCTAGAATTGACTGACAAGAAATGCCAACCCTATTTAAATAGGAAAAGTCTGGAAAAAAGAAGTAGAAGATGAAAAAGAATGTTACCTACATTCAGCAACAATCTACCCACCATCCTCACATTAACCTCACGTAACCTCAATGGGGTCAAAAAAGAGGCCAACAGGATGGTCACCCATCCAAAGACCAACCACAGACAATTTCGCTTACTGGAGTGATCCTTTGAGAACTTCTGGATTCAATGTGCTATCACCACTGGTTGGTTAGAGTGCTTTCAAGTCATCTGAAAGAGGAAATAAATTTCGCTATTCACATTGTGCTAAATCCCTATTTCCACTAGGTAAAACTATTTGACATGAAGCTACTGTTCCTCATCACTGCCTTCTGTCAAGAGGTGCGACTTCACGTGAAGGAAGAACAGCATGGTGTCACCTACCTCATTGAAATACTCGATCTCATACTGAAACAAGCGGCTAGTGAAAACAAAAGTCTTCAACCTCATGTAAGTCTAGAATCTAGTCTAGAATCTATCTTTAGTTCGAAAGAAACAGTTCCTCAAACTAATAATTAACTAACCATATTTGAAATTTAACTATCATGAATAAGAGATAATTGAATTGATAATAATTCAGATGGGCATTATAATTTAACTATCAGGTCCATCTGATGCCAGGCATACTACGGGACGGGCATGCTACGACGCAGACAACACATTGAATGTTTCATTGCTATGAAATAAAAACGGTGGTGAAACTTAAAAAAAAAAAAAAAAAAAAAAAAAAAAAAAAAAAAAAAAAACCCCCCACAAAGCCCCAACCCCCAAAATACAAACAAGCCAAAAATGAAAAAACGCCCCTACAGAGCCCCATAGCCCATAGATCCAATCGAGCCCTTGACGCGCGAATGTTCTTTAGTGTTAAAAAAAAATAATTTCAATGAAAATTATATATGCCAAATTTCATCCAAATCGTACAACCTATGAACTTTTACACCTAACCCACCATAAACTTTTCAATCTTTTCCCCAGGTCGTTCTGAACGAGGAGCAAGTTCTTCTCCTAGCGGAAGTTCTCAAAACCTTATTCAATCTCCTGTGCAAATACTCCATGAGTCAACCTATGGATGAAGATGACCCACTCTCACACAGACTGGTATCTTTCCTACGGGATCTAATGCTGTGTGAAGTGAAGCCCAGTACAAGAGTGGGATTGCTGCGTACCCATGTTATTAATTTACTCACTGCTGTACCAGTAAGTAGACTAGTATACTATTCCTGTACCAGTAAGTAGAAGAGTTTACCTTGTTTGTCCTGCTGAAATGGGATTGAAAGTCCCTTTATCCTCGTCAAATCTAATCGGGGTCTTACTTATTTCGAAATTTTTTTTCTCATCATCATCCGATTACATTACTTTCTCACACATGATCTTGCTGCTTAGCGTGTAAATAAATAAAAATAAAACATTAGTTTTCATTCTTTAGGACAGTAAAAATAACAATGGGGTAAAAAAAAAAAAAAAATATGTTTGACAGAGGGAACCTGCTAAGGCCTTATCGTCCCGAAATCGAAGAGAGAAGGAAGACAGGATAGGAGAAAGCCAGCCGTTCCGAGAACGAACATTATCCCTTCGCGGTATTCGCGGATTGTTCGCGGTATCCGCGATTTGTCCGCGGTATCCGCGATTTGTTCGCGGTATTCGCGGATTGTTCGCGGTATTCGCGGATTGTTCGCGATATCCGCGATTTGTTCGCGGTATTCGCGGTTTGTTCGCGGTATCCGCGGTTTGTTCGCGGTATCCGCGGTTTGTTCGCGGTATCCGCGGTTTGTTCGCGATATCGCAATTTGTTCGCGGTATCCGCGATTTGTTCGCGGTATCCGCGGTTTGTTCGCGGTATCCGCGGTTTGTTCGCGGTATCCGCGGTTTGTTCGCGATATGTTCGCGGCATTCGCGATTTGTTCGCGATATCCGCGATTTGTTCGCGGTATCCGCGATTTGTTCGCGGTATCCGCGATTTGTTCGCGGTATCCGCGGTTTGTTCTCGGTATCCGCGGTTTGTTCGCGGTATCCGCGGTTTGTTCGCGATATTTGCGATTTGTTCGCGGTATCCGCGATTTGTTCGCGGTATCCGCGGTTTGTTC
>NW_007377559.1:276945-278007 GCF_000475195.1 Diaphorina citri | reverse complement strand
TAAATGGTCGATTCCTATGTAAAAAGTTGGGAAAAATCCAAATCCGAGGTCAAAAATCCGAAAAAATAACTGTAAAAAGTCGAAGATTCAATTTTTATTTTCCGTTCTAATGAAAGAGTTCAAAGATGTGTGACGTCAGACTTTACGCAGTTGTTTTTTTCGTCCGCTAGGTAGCGCCAGTATGCAAGCACGCTTGCGGAGGAGCAAAAAAAAAAAATGCGCAGAAACGTATGCGCACAAACACTTTAATGTGTTGCCTGCGAGGGAGCTTTGCTCGGGACATTTGATGTGACGTCATCGTGTACGGGAGCTTATGCCGTGACGTCAAAGTTTACGATTTACTGGTATTTTTAAAATCAATTTATCTCGGGAAAAGTCGTAAGAAAAGAAAAATTCCGTTGGTCCTCATTTTTCCTGCTCTATGACTTTGAAACATCACCCAAGTAAGCGCAACTGATCTATTTATTATTTTACAATCAGTCTTAATTATTATTTTAAACAATGATATGATCAAATTTAAATATTTAGAAATTATACTTCGATGGCACTAAAGATTTTCCTACACAAAAAACCATAGTCATTTCCCTCCCTTGAACATAAATGGTCTCTCAGGAACTTCTGTGTTACATAAAGATATTGAAAGTAATATTATTACTATTAACTGTCTTTTCAATTAAAATTTTGTGTTGTATAATTTATTTAAACTAATTATTGTTATATTATATGGACATTACTGACATTAGAAGCAGCTTTAGAATGACTGTGCTGATATGATTTCGAAGAATAAAGATCCTTTTATGTATTTTAAGTCGTGATATTTGCCCAACTATGAATTTTAAAGATTTTTTTCTATTTATTAAAGTTTGCTAACATATGCTAAAGCATAAGAAAAAAATTCATTCATATTTCAGCTGTTTCTTGTGAGCTGTGAGCTGATAGGTTACATTAATTTATGATGTATTTCATATGTTTGTCTATTTTTTTTTTTTTTTTTTTTTTTTTTTTTTTCTCTTTTTTTTTATTTTTTTTTTTTTTTATTTTTAATTTTTTTAAATTTCAAAA